>NW_027208391.1:1500000-1778000 GCF_964237555.1 Oryctolagus cuniculus | reverse complement strand
ACAAATCACCAGATAGTTTTGTTTTCATACAGGAGTATCTGGACTAATTGTTGTGGATTTCGGGTGAAATTTAACCAAAAATCACAGTGAAAGTGGTATTGGAGAAAAGCACAATCATCCTGTTCGGCAAATGCATCCAATGTCATGTTTACAAAGAAAAATATCATATTTTCTCAGGTTTCTGAAGCTTTCTTCCTAAAAATCTCGAATGTGTGGAGTATTTGACTCCAGGTGGAACCAATTAGCGTTTGGCAGCTAAAAACAAAAACTTACATGCTAAAATGCATTCAAAACCGTAAAGTCCATAGAGAATGTCCAGAAAACACAAACAAACCAAGAGGCTGTAGCAAGATCTGGGATTGAGATAGCCACAACACACCAGATAGTTTTGTTTGCATCCAGGAGTATCCAGAATAATTGTTGTGGATTTCCGGTGAAATTTAACCAAAAATCACCGTGAAAGTGGTTTTGGAGAACATCACAATCTTCCTGTTCGGAAAATGCATCCAATGTCATGTTTACAAATACACATATCATGTTTTCTCAGATTTCTGAAGCTTTCTTCCTAGAAAACTCGAATGTGTGGAGTATTTGACTCCAGGTGGAACCAATTAGCGTTTGCCAGCAGAAAACAAACAGGGTCCTGCTAAAATGCAATCAAAACCTTAAAGTCCATAGAGAATATCCAGAAAACACAAACACACACAGAGGCTGTAGCAAGATCTGTGATTGACATAGCGACAAATCACCAGATAGCTTTTGGTTTTCATCCAGGTGTATTTGGACAAATTGTTGTGGATTTTGGGTGAAATTTAACCAAACATCACCGTGAAAGTGGTTTTGGAGAAAAGCACAATCTTCCTGTTCAGCAAATGCATCCAATGTCATGTTTACGAATAAAAATATCATATTTTCTCAGGTTTCTGAAGCTTTCTTCCTAAAAATCTCGAATGTGTGGAGTATTTGACTCCAGGTGGAACCAATTAGCGTTTGGCAGCTAAAAACGAAAACTTACATGCTAAAATGCATTCAAAACCGTAAAGTCCATAGAGAATGTCCAGAAAACACAAACAAACAAAGAGGCTGTAGCAAGATCTGGGATTGAGATAGCCACAACACACCAGATAGTTTTGTTTTCATCCAGGAGTATCTGGACAAATTGTTGTGGATTTCGGGTGAAATTTAACCAAAAATCACCATGAAAGTGGTTTTCGAGAAAAGCACAATCTTCCTGTTCAGCAAATGCATCCAATGTCATGTTTACAGAAAGAAATATCATGTTTTCTCAGATTTCTGAAGCTTTCTTCCTAGAAAACTCGAATGTGTGGAGTATTTGACTCCAGGTGGAACCAATTAGCTTTTTTCAGCTAAAAACAAAAACTTACATGCTAAAATGCATTCAAAACCTTAAAGTCCATAGAGAATGTCCAGAAAACTCAAACAAACCAAGAGGCTGTAGCAAGATCTGGGATTGAGATAGCCACAACACACCAGATAGTTTTGTTTGCATCCAGGAGTATCCAGACTAATTGTTGTGGATTTCCGGTGAAATTTAACCAAAAATCACCGTGAAAGTGGTTTTGGAGAAAATCACAATCTTCCTGTTCGGAAAATGCATCCAATGTCATGTTTACAAATACACATATCATGTTTTCTCAGATTTCTGAAGCTTTCTTCCTAGAAAACTCGAATGTGTGGAGTATTTGACTCCAGGTGGAACCAATTAGCGTTTGCCAGCAGAAAACAAACAGGGTCCTGCTAAAATGCAATCAAAACCTTAAAGTCCATAGAGAATATCCAGAAAACACAAACACACACAGAGGCTGTAGCAAGATCTGTGATTGACATTGCGACAAATCACCAGATAGCTTTTGGTTTTCATCCAGGAGTATCTGGACAAATTGTTGTGGATTTTGGGGGAAATTTAACCAAAAATCACCGTGAAAGTGGTTTTGGAGAAAAGCACAATCTTTCTGTTCGGCAAATGCATCCAATGTCATGTTTACAAAGAAAAATATCTTGTTTTCTCAGGTTTCTGAAGCTTTCTTCCTAGAAAACTCGAATGTGTGGAGTATTTGACTCCAGGTGGAACCAATTAGGTTTTGGCAGCTAAAAACAAAAACTTATATGCTAAAATGCCATCAAAACCTTAAAGTCCATAGAGAATGTCCAGAAAACACAAACACACACAGAGGCTGTAGCAAGATCTGGGATTGAGATAGCCACAACACACCAGATAGTTTTGTTTTCATACAGGAGTATCTGGACAAATTGTTGTGGATTTCGGGTGAAATTTAACCAAAAATCACCGTGAAAGTGGTTTTGGAGAAAAGCACAATCTTCCTGTTCGGCAAATGCATCCAATGTCATGTTTACAGAAAGAAATATCATGTTTACTCAGGTTTCTGAAGCTTTCTTCCTAGAAAACTCGAATGTGTGGAGGATTTGACTCCAGGTGGAACCAATTAGCGTTTGCCAGCAGAAAACAAAAAGGGTCCTGCTAAAATGCACTCAAAACCTTAAAGTCCATAGAGAATATCCAGAAAACACAAACACACACAGAGGCTGTAGCAAGATCTGGGATTGAGATAGCCACAACACACCAGATAGTTTTGTTTTCATCCAGGAGTATCTGGACAAATTGTTGTGGATTTCCGGTGAAATTTAACCAAAAATCACCGGGAAAGAGGTTTTGGAGAAAAGCACAATCTTCCTGTTCGGCAAATGCATCCAATGTCATGTTTACAGAAAGAAGTATCATGTTTTCTCAGGTTTCTGAAGCTTTCTTCCTAGAAAACTCGAATGTGTGGAGGATTTCACTCCAGGTGGAACCAATTAGCTTTTGGCAGCTAAAAACAAAAACTTACATGCTAAAATGCATTCAAAACCTTAAAGTCCATAGAGAATGTCCAGAAAACTCAAACAAACCAAGAGGCTGTAGCAAGATCTGGGATTGAGATAGCCACAACACACCAGATAGTTTTGTTTGCATCCAGGAGTATCCAGAATAATTGTTGTGGATTTCTGGTGAAATTTAACCAAAAATCACCGTGAAAGTGGTTTTGGAGAAAAGCACAATCTTCCTGTTCGGCAAATGCATCCAATGTCATGTTTACAAATACACATATCATGTTTTCTCAGATTTCTGAAGCTTTCTTCCTAGAAAACTCGAATGTGTGGAGTATTTGACTCCAGGTGGAACCAATTAGCGTTTGCCAGCAGAAAACAAACAGGGTCCTGCTAAAATGCAATCAAAACCTTAAAGTCCATAGAGAATATCCAGAAAACACAAACACACACAGAGGCTGTAGCAAGATCTGTGATTGACATAGCGACAAATCACCAGATAGCTTTTGGTTTTCATCCAGGAGTATCTGGACAAATTGTTGTGGATTTTGGGTGAAATTTAACCAAAAATCACCGTGAAAGTGGTTTTGGAGAAAAGCTCAATCTTCCTGTTCGGCAAATGCATCCAATGTCATGTTTACGAATAAAAATATCATATTTTCTCAGGTTTCTGAAGCTTTCTTCCTAAAAAACTCGAATGTGTGGAGTATTTGACTCCAGGTGGAACCAATTAGCGTTTGGCAGCTAAAAACAAAAACTTACATGCTAAAATGCATTCAAAACCGTAAAGTCCATAGAGAATGTCCAGAAAACACAAACAAACAAAGAGGCTGTGGCAAGATCTGGGATTGAGATAGCCACAACACACCAGATAGTTTTGTTTTCATCCAGGAGTATCTGGACAAATTGTTGTGGATTTCGGGTGATATTTAACCAAAAATCACCATGAAAGTGGTTTTCGAGAAAAGCACAATCTTCCTGTTCAGCAAATGCATCCAATGTCATGTTTACAGAAAGAAATATCATGTTTTCTCAGATTTCTGAAGCTTTCTTCCTAGAAAACTCGAATGTGTGGAGTATTTGACTCCAGGTGGAACCAATTAGCTTTTTTCAGCTAAAAACAAAAACTTACATGCTAAAATGCATTCAAAACCTTAAAGTCCATAGAGAATGTCCAGAAAACTCAAACAAACCAAGAGGCTGTAGCAAGATCTGGGATTGAGATAGCCACAACACACCAGATAGTTTTGTTTGCATCCAGGAGTATCCAGACTAATTGTTGTGGATTTCCGGTGAAATTTAACCAAAAATCACCGTGAAAGTGGTTTTGGAGAAAATCACAATCTTCCTGTTCGGAAAATGCATCCAATGTCATGTTTACAAATACACATATCATGTTTTCTCAGATTTCTGAAGCTTTCTTCCTAGAAAACTCGAATGTGTGGAGTATTTGACTCCAGGTGGAACCAATTAGCGTTTGCCAGCAGAAAACAAACAGGGTCCTGCTAAAATGCAATCAAAACCTTAAAGTCCATAGAGAATATCCAGAAAACACAAACACACACAGAGGCTGTAGCAAGATCTGTGATTGACATTGCGACAAATCACCAGATAGCTTTTGGTTTTCATCCAGGAGTATCTGGACAAATTGTTGTGGATTTTGGGGGAAATTTAACCAAAAATCACCGTGAAAGTGGTTTTGGAGAAAAGCACAATCTTTCTGTTCGGCAAATGCATCCAATGTCATGTTTACAAAGAAAAATATCTTGTTTTCTCAGGTTTCTGAAGCTTTCTTCCTAGAAAACTCGAATGTGTGGAGTATTTGACTCCAGGTGGAACCAATTAGGTTTTGGCAGCTAAAAACAAAAACTTATATGCTAAAATGCCATCAAAACCTTAAAGTCCATAGAGAATGTCCAGAAAACACAAACACACACAGAGGCTGTAGCAAGATCTGGGATTGAGATAGCCACAACACACCAGATAGTTTTGTTTTCATACAGGAGTATCTGGACAAATTGTTGTGGATTTCGGGTGAAATTTAACCAAAAATCACCGTGAAAGTGGTTTTGGAGAAAAGCACAATCTTCCTGTTCGGCAAATGCATCCAATGTCATGTTTACAGAAAGAAATATCATGTTTACTCAGGTTTCTGAAGCTTTCTTCCTAGAAAACTCGAATGTGTGGAGGATTTGACTCCAGGTGGAACCAATTAGCGTTTGCCAGCAGAAAACAAAAAGGGTCCTGCTAAAATGCACTCAAAACCTTAAAGTCCATAGAGAATATCCAGAAAACACAAACACACACAGAGGCTGTAGCAAGATCTGGGATTGAGATAGCCACAACACACCAGATAGTTTTGTTTTCATCCAGGAGTATCTGGACAAATTGTTGTGGATTTCCGGTGAAATTTAACCAAAAATCACCGGGAAAGAGGTTTTGGAGAAAAGCACAATCTTCCTGTTCGGCAAATGCATCCAATGTCATGTTTACAGAAAGAAGTATCATGTTTTCTCAGGTTTCTGAAGCTTTCTTCCTAGAAAACTCGAATGTGTGGAGGATTTCACTCCAGGTGGAACCAATTAGCTTTTGGCAGCTAAAAACAAAAACTTACATGCTAAAATGCATTCAAAACCTTAAAGTCCATAGAGAATGTCCAGAAAACTCAAACAAACCAAGAGGCTGTAGCAAGATCTGGGATTGAGATAGCCACAACACACCAGATAGTTTTGTTTGCATCCAGGAGTATCCAGAATAATTGTTGTGGATTTCTGGTGAAATTTAACCAAAAATCACCGTGAAAGTGGTTTTGGAGAAAAGCACAATCTTCCTGTTCGGCAAATGCATCCAATGTCATGTTTACAAATACACATATCATGTTTTCTCAGATTTCTGAAGCTTTCTTCCTAGAAAACTCGAATGTGTGGAGTATTTGACTCCAGGTGGAACCAATTAGCGTTTGCCAGCAGAAAACAAACAGGGTCCTGCTAAAATGCAATCAAAACCTTAAAGTCCATAGAGAATATCCAGAAAACACAAACACACACAGAGGCTGTAGCAAGATCTGTGATTGACATAGCGACAAATCACCAGATAGCTTTTGGTTTTCATCCAGGAGTATCTGGACAAATTGTTGTGGATTTTGGGTGAAATTTAACCAAAAATCACCGTGAAAGTGGTTTTGGAGAAAAGCTCAATCTTCCTGTTCGGCAAATGCATCCAATGTCATGTTTACGAATAAAAATATCATATTTTCTCAGGTTTCTGAAGCTTTCTTCCTAAAAAACTCGAATGTGTGGAGTATTTGACTCCAGGTGGAACCAATTAGCGTTTGGCAGCTAAAAACAAAAACTTACATGCTAAAATGCATTCAAAACCGTAAAGTCCATAGAGAATGTCCAGAAAACACAAACAAACAAAGAGGCTGTGGCAAGATCTGGGATTGAGATAGCCACAACACACCAGATAGTTTTGTTTTCATCCAGGAGTATCTGGACAAATTGTTGTGGATTTCGGGTGATATTTAACCAAAAATCACCATGAAAGTGGTTTTCGAGAAAAGCACAATCTTCCTGTTCAGCAAATGCATCCAATGTCATGTTTACAGAAAGAAATATCATGTTTTCTCAGATTTCTGAAGCTTTCTTCCTAGAAAACTCGAATGTGTGGAGTATTTGACTCCAGGTGGAACCAATTAGCTTTTTTCAGCTAAAAACAAAAACTTACATGCTAAAATGCATTCAAAACCTTAAAGTCCATAGAGAATGTCCAGAAAACTCAAACAAACCAAGAGGCTGTAGCAAGATCTGGGATTGAGATAGCCACAACACACCAGATAGTTTTGTTTGCATCCAGGAGTATCCAGACTAATTGTTGTGGATTTCCGGTGAAATTTAACCAAAAATCACCGTGAAAGTGGTTTTGGAGAAAATCACAATCTTCCTGTTCGGAAAATGCATCCAATGTCATGTTTACAAATACACATATCATGTTTTCTCAGATTTCTGAAGCTTTCTTCCTAGAAAACTCGAATGTGTGGAGTATTTGACTCCAGGTGGAACCAATTAGCGTTTGCCAGCAGAAAACAAACAGGGTCCTGCTAAAATGCAATCAAAACCTTAAAGTCCATAGAGAATATCCAGAAAACACAAACACACACAGAGGCTGTAGCAAGATCTGTGATTGACATTGCGACAAATCACCAGATAGCTTTTGGTTTTCATCCAGGAGTATCTGGACAAATTGTTGTGGATTTTGGGGGAAATTTAACCAAAAATCACCGTGAAAGTGGTTTTGGAGAAAAGCACAATCTTTCTGTTCGGCAAATGCATCCAATGTCATGTTTACAAAGAAAAATATCTTGTTTTCTCAGGTTTCTGAAGCTTTCTTCCTAGAAAACTCGAATGTGTGGAGTATTTGACTCCAGGTGGAACCAATTAGGTTTTGGCAGCTAAAAACAAAAACTTATATGCTAAAATGCCATCAAAACCTTAAAGTCCATAGAGAATGTCCAGAAAACACAAACACACACAGAGGCTGTAGCAAGATCTGGGATTGAGATAGCCACAACACACCAGATAGTTTTGTTTTCATACAGGAGTATCTGGACAAATTGTTGTGGATTTCGGGTGAAATTTAACCAAAAATCACCGTGAAAGTGGTTTTGGAGAAAAGCACAATCTTCCTGTTCGGCAAATGCATCCAATGTCATGTTTACAGAAAGAAATATCATGTTTACTCAGGTTTCTGAAGCTTTCTTCCTAGAAAACTCGAATGTGTGGAGGATTTGACTCCAGGTGGAACCAATTAGCGTTTGCCAGCAGAAAACAAAAAGGGTCCTGCTAAAATGCACTCAAAACCTTAAAGTCCATAGAGAATATCCAGAAAACACAAACACACACAGAGGCTGTAGCAAGATCTGGGATTGAGATAGCCACAACACACCAGATAGTTTTGTTTTCATCCAGGAGTATCTGGACAAATTGTTGTGGATTTCCGGTGAAATTTAACCAAAAATCACCGGGAAAGAGGTTTTGGAGAAAAGCACAATCTTCCTGTTCGGCAAATGCATCCAATGTCATGTTTACAGAAAGAAGTATCATGTTTTCTCAGGTTTCTGAAGCTTTCTTCCTAGAAAACTCGAATGTGTGGAGGATTTCACTCCAGGTGGAACCAATTAGCTTTTGGCAGCTAAAAACAAAAACTTACATGCTAAAATGCATTCAAAACCTTAAAGTCCATAGAGAATGTCCAGAAAACTCAAACAAACCAAGAGGCTGTAGCAAGATCTGGGATTGAGATAGCCACAACACACCAGATAGTTTTGTTTGCATCCAGGAGTATCCAGAATAATTGTTGTGGATTTCTGGTGAAATTTAACCAAAAATCACCGTGAAAGTGGTTTTGGAGAAAAGCACAATCTTCCTGTTCGGCAAATGCATCCAATGTCATGTTTACAAATACACATATCATGTTTTCTCAGATTTCTGAAGCTTTCTTCCTAGAAAACTCGAATGTGTGGAGTATTTGACTCCAGGTGGAACCAATTAGCGTTTGCCAGCAGAAAACAAACAGGGTCCTGCTAAAATGCAATCAAAACCTTAAAGTCCATAGAGAATATCCAGAAAACACAAACACACACAGAGGCTGTAGCAAGATCTGTGATTGACATAGCGACAAATCACCAGATAGCTTTTGGTTTTCATCCAGGAGTATCTGGACAAATTGTTGTGGATTTTGGGTGAAATTTAACCAAAAATCACCGTGAAAGTGGTTTTGGAGAAAAGCTCAATCTTCCTGTTCGGCAAATGCATCCAATGTCATGTTTACGAATAAAAATATCATATTTTCTCAGGTTTCTGAAGCTTTCTTCCTAAAAAACTCGAATGTGTGGAGTATTTGACTCCAGGTGGAACCAATTAGCGTTTGGCAGCTAAAAACAAAAACTTACATGCTAAAATACATTCAAAACCGTAAAGTCCATAGAGAATGTCCAGAAAACACAAACAAACAAAGAGGCTGTGGCAAGATCTGGGATTGAGATAGCCACAACACACCAGATAGTTTTGTTTTCATCCAGGAGTATCTGGACAAATTGTTGTGGATTTCGGGTGATATTTAACCAAAAATCACCATGAAAGTGGTTTTCGAGAAAAGCACAATCTTCCTGTTCAGCAAATGCATCCAATGTCATGTTTACAGAAAGAAATATCATGTTTTCTCAGATTTCTGAAGCTTTCTTCCTAGAAAACTCGAATGTGTGGAGTATTTGACTCCAGGTGGAACCAATTAGCTTTTTTCAGCTAAAAACAAAAACTTACATGCTAAAATGCATTCAAAACCTTAAAGTTCATAGAGAATGTCCAGAAAACTCAAACAAACCAAGAGGCTGTAGCAAGATCTGGGATTGAGATAGCCACAACACACCAGATAGTTTTGTTTGCATCCAGGAGTATCCAGACTAATTGTTGTGGATTTCCGGTGAAATTTAACCAAAAATCACCGTGAAAGTGGTTTTGGAGAAAATCACAATCTTCCTGTTCGGAAAATGCATCCAATGTCATGTTTACAAATACACATATCATGTTTTCTCAGATTTCTGAAGCTTTCTTCCTAGAAAACTCGAATGTGTGGAGTATTTGACTCCAGGTGGAACCAATTAGCGTTTGCCAGCAGAAAACAAACAGGGTCCTGCTAAAATGCAATCAAAACCTTAAAGTCCATAGAGAATATCCAGAAAACACAAACACACACAGAGGCTGTAGCAAGATCTGTGATTGACATTGCGACAAATCACCAGATAGCTTTTGGTTTTCATCCAGGAGTATCTGGACAAATTGTTGTGGATTTTGGGGGAAATTTAACCAAAAATCACCGTGAAAGTGGTTTTGGAGAAAAGCACAATCTTTCTGTTCGGCAAATGCATCCAATGTCATGTTTACAAAGAAAAATATCTTGTTTTCTCAGGTTTCTGAAGCTTTCTTCCTAGAAAACTCGAATGTGTGGAGTATTTGACTCCAGGTGGAACCAATTAGGTTTTGGCAGCTAAAAACAAAAACTTATATGCTAAAATGCCATCAAAACCTTAAAGTCCATAGAGAATGTCCAGAAAACACAAACACACACAGAGGCTGTAGCAAGATCTGGGATTGAGATAGCCACAACACACCAGATAGTTTTGTTTTCATACAGGAGTATCTGGACAAATTGTTGTGGATTTCGGGTGAAATTTAACCAAAAATCACCGTGAAAGTGGTTTTGGAGAAAAGCACAATCTTCCTGTTCGGCAAATGCATCCAATGTCATGTTTACAGAAAGAAATATCATGTTTACTCAGGTTTCTGAAGCTTTCTTCCTAGAAAACTCGAATGTGTGGAGGATTTGACTCCAGGTGGAACCAATTAGCGTTTGCCAGCAGAAAACAAAAAGGGTCCTGCTAAAATGCACTCAAAACCTTAAAGTCCATAGAGAATATCCAGAAAACACAAACACACACAGAGGCTGTAGCAAGATCTGGGATTGAGATAGCCACAACACACCAGATAGTTTTGTTTTCATCCAGGAGTATCTGGACAAATTGTTGTGGATTTCCGGTGAAATTTAACCAAAAATCACCGGGAAAGAGGTTTTGGAGAAAAGCACAATCTTCCTGTTCGGCAAATGCATCCAATGTCATGTTTACAGAAAGAAGTATCATGTTTTCTCAGGTTTCTGAAGCTTTCTTCCTAGAAAACTCGAATGTGTGGAGGATTTCACTCCAGGTGGAACCAATTAGCTTTTGGCAGCTAAAAACAAAAACTTACATGCTAAAATGCATTCAAAACCTTAAAGTCCATAGAGAATGTCCAGAAAACTCAAACAAACCAAGAGGCTGTAGCAAGATCTGGGATTGAGATAGCCACAACACACCAGATAGTTTTGTTTGCATCCAGGAGTATCCAGAATAATTGTTGTGGATTTCTGGTGAAATTTAACCAAAAATCACCGTGAAAGTGGTTTTGGAGAAAAGCACAATCTTCCTGTTCGGCAAATGCATCCAATGTCATGTTTACAAATACACATATCATGTTTTCTCAGATTTCTGAAGCTTTCTTCCTAGAAAACTCGAATGTGTGGACTATTTGACTCCAGGTGGAACCAATTAGCGTTTGCCAGCAGAAAACAAACAGGGTCCTGCTAAAATGCAATCAAAACCTTAAAGTCCATAGAGAATATCCAGAAAACACAAACACACACAGAGGCTGTAGCAAGATCTGTGATTGACATAGCGACAAATCACCAGATAGCTTTTGGTTTTCATCCAGGAGTATCTGGACAAATTGTTGTGGATTTTGGGTGAAATTTAACCAAAAATCACCGTGAAAGTGGTTTTGGAGAAAAGCTCAATCTTCCTGTTCGGCAAATGCATCCAATGTCATGTTTACGAATAAAAATATCATATTTTCTCAGGTTTCTGAAGCTTTCTTCCTAAAAAACTCGAATGTGTGGAGTATTTGACTCCAGGTGGAACCAATTAGCGTTTGGCAGCTAAAAACAAAAACTTACATGCTAAAATGCATTCAAAACCGTAAAGTCCATAGAGAATGTCCAGAAAACACAAACAAACAAAGAGGCTGTGGCAAGATCTGGGATTGAGATAGCCACAACACACCAGATAGTTTTGTTTTCATCCAGGAGTATCTGGACAAATTGTTGTGGATTTCGGGTGATATTTAACCAAAAATCACCATGAAAGTGGTTTTCGAGAAAAGCACAATCTTCCTGTTCAGCAAATGCATCCAATGTCATGTTTACAGAAAGAAATATCATGTTTACTCAGGTTTCTGAAGCTTTCTTCCTAGAAAACTCGAATGTGTGGAGTATTTGACTCCAGGTGGAACCAATTAGCTTTTTTCAGCTAAAAACAAAAACTTACATGCTAAAATGCATTCAAAACCTTAAAGTCCATAGAGAATGTCCAGAAAACACAAACACACACAGAGGCTGTAGCAAGATCTGGGATTGAGATAGCCACAACACACCAGATAGTTTTGTTTTCATCCAGGAGTATCTGGACAAATTGTTGTGGATTTCGGATGAAATTTAACCAAAAATCTCCGTGAAAGTGGTTTTGGAGAAAAGCACAATCATCCGGTTCGGGAAATGTATCCAATGTCATGTTTACAAATAAAAATATCATGTTTTCTCAGGTTTCTGAAGCTTTCTTCCTAGAAAACTCGAATGTGTGGAGGATTTGACTCCAGGTGGAACCAATTAGCGTTTGCCAGCAGAAAACAAAAAGGGTCCTGCTAAAATGCATTCAAAACCATAAAGTCCATAGAGAATATCCAGAAAACACAAACACACACAGAGGCTGTAGCATGATCTGGGATTGAGATAGCCACAACACACCAGATAGTTTTCTTTTCATCCAGGAGTATCTGGACAAATTGTTGTGGATTTCGGGTGAAATTTAACCAAAAATCACCGTGAAAGTGGTTTTGGAGAAAAGCACAATGTTCCTGTTCGGCAAAAGCATCCAATGTCATGTTTACAAATAAAAATATCATGTTTTCTCAGGTTTCTGAAGCTTTCTTCCTAGAAAACTCGAATGTGTGGAGTATTTGACTCCAGGTGGAACCAATTAGCGTTCGCCAGCAGAAAACAAAATGGGTCCTGCTAAAATGCATTCCAAACCTTAAAGTCCATAGAGAATATCCAGAAAACACAAACACACACAGAGGCTGTAGCATGATCTGGGATTGAGATAGCTACAAATCAGCAGATAGCTTTTTGTTTTCATCCAGGAGTATCTGGACAAATTGTTGTGGATTTCGGGTGAAATTTAACCAAAAATCACCGTGAGAGAGGTTTTGGAGAAAATCACAAACTTCCTGTTCCGCAAATGCATCCAATGTCATGTTTACAGAAAGAAATATCATGTTTTCTCAGTTTTCTGAAGCTTTCTTCCTAGAAAACTCGAATGTGTGGAGTATTTGACTCCAGGTGGAACCAATTAGCTTTTTTCAGCTAAAAACAAAAACTTACATGCTAAAATGCATTCAAAACCTTAAAGTCCATAGAGAATGTCCAGAAAACACAAACACAGAAGTTGTAGGAAGATCTGGGATTGAGATAGCCACAACACACCAGATAGTTTTGTTTTCATCCAGGAGTATCTGGACAAATTGTTGTGGATTTCCGGTGAAATTTAACCAAAAATCACCGTGAAAGTGGTTTCGGAGAAAAGCACAAACATGCTGTTCGGCAAATGAATCCAATGTCATGTTTACAGAAAGAAATATCATGTTTCTTAGGTTTCTGAAGCTTTCTTCCTAGAAAACTCGAATGTGTGGAGGATTTGACTCCAGGTGGAACCAATTAGCGTTTGCCAGCAGAAAACAAAAAGGGTCCTGCTAAAATGCATTCAAAACCTTAAAGTCCATAGAGAATATCCAGAAAACACAAACACACACAGAGGCTGTAGCATGATCTGGAACTGAGATAGCCACAACACACCAGATAGTTTTGTTTTCATCCAGGAGTATCTGGACAAATTGTTGTGTATTTTGGGTGAAATTTATCCAAAATAACCGTGAAAGTGGTTTTGGAGAAAAGCACAATGTTCCTGTTCGGCAAATGCATCCAATGTCATGTTTACAAATAAAAATATCATGTTTTGTCAGGTTTCTGAAGCTTTCTTCCTAGAAAACTCGAATGTTTGGAGGATTTGACTCCAGGTGGAACCAATTAGCGTTTGCCAGCAGAAAACAAAAAGGGTCCTGCTAAAATGCACTCAAAACCTTAAAGTCCATAGAGAATATCCAGAAAACACAAACACACACAGAGGCTGTAGCAAGATCTGGGATTGAGATAGCCACAACACACCAGATAGTTTTGTTTTCATCCAGGAGTATCTGGACAAATTGTTGTGGATTTCCGGTGAAATTTAACCAAAAATCACCGGGAAAGAGGTTTTGGAGAAAAGCACAATCTTCCTGTTCGGCAAATGCATCCAATGTCATGTTTACAGAAAGAAGTATCATGTTTTCTCAGGTTTCTGAAGCTTTCTTCCTAGAAAACTCGAATGTGTGGAGTATTTGACTCCAGGTGGAACCAATTAGCTTTTGGCAGCTAAAAACAAAAACTTACATGCTAAAATGCATTCAAAACCTTAAAGTCCATAGAGAATGTCCAGAAAACTCAAACAAACCAAGAGGCTGTAGCAAGATCTGGGATTGAGATAGCCACAACACACCAGATAGTTTTGTTTGCATCCAGGAGTATCCAGAATAATTGTTGTGGATTTCCGGTGAAATTTAACCAAAAATCACCGTGAAAGTGGTTTTGGAGAAAAGCACAATGTTCCTGTTCGGAAAATGCATCCAATGTCATGTTTACAAATACACATATCATGTTTTCTCAGATTTCTGAAGCTTTCTTCCTAGAAAACTCGAATGTGTGGAGTATTTGACTCCAGGTGGAACCAATTAGCGTTTGCCAGCAGAAAACAAACAGGGTCCTGCTAAAATGCAATCAAAACCTTAAAGTCCATAGAGAATATCCAGAAAACACAAACACACACAGAGGCTGTAGCAAGATCTGTGATTGACATTGCGACAAATCACCAGATAGCTTTTGGTTTTCATCCAGGAGTATCTGGACAAATTGTTGTGGATTTTGGGGGAAATTTAACCAAAAATCACCGTGAAAGTGGTTTTGGAGAATACCACAATCATCCTGTTCGGCAAATGCATCCAATGTCATGTTTACAAAGAAAAATATCTTGTTTTCTCAGGTTTCTGAAGCTTTCTTCCTAGAAAACTCGAATGTGTGGAGTATTTGACTCCAGGTGGAACCAATTAGCTTTTGGCAGCTAAAAACAAAAACTTACATGCTAAAATGCCATCAAAAACTTAAAGTCCATAGAGAATGTCCAGAAAACACAAACACACACAGAGGCTGTAGCAAGATCTGGGATTGAGATAGCCACAACACACCAGATAGTTTTGTTTTCATACAGGAGTATCTGGAAAATTGTTGTGGATTTCGGGTGAAATTTAACCAAAAATCACCGTGAAAGTGGTTTTCGAGAAAAGCACAATCTTCCTGTTCAGCAAATGCATCCAATGTCATGTTTACAGAAAGAAATATCATGTTTACTCAGGTTTCTGAAGCTTTCTTCCTAGAAAACTCGAATGTGTGGAGTATTTGACTCCAGGTGGAACCAATTAGCTTTTTTCAGCTAAAAACAAAAACTTACATGCTAAAATGCATTCAAAACCTTAAAGTCCATAGAGAATGTCCAGAAAACTCAAACAAACCAAGAGGCTGTAGCAAGATCTGGGATTGAGATAGCCACAACACACCAGATAGTTTTGTTTGCATCCAGGAGTATCCAGAATAATTGTTGTGGATTTCTGGTGAAATTTAACCAAAAATCACCGTGAAAGTGGTTTTGGAGAAAAGCACAATGTTCCTGTTCGGAAAATGCATCCAATGTCATGTTTACAAATACACATATCATGTTTTCTCAGATTTCTGAAGCTTTCTTCCTAGAAAACTCGAATGTGTGGAGTATTTGACTCCAGGTGGAACCAATTAGCGTTTGCCAGCAGAAAACAAACAGGGTCCTGCTAAAATGCAATCAAAACCTTAAAGTCCATAGAGAATATCCAGAAAACACAAACACACACAGAGGCTGTAGCAAGATCTGTGATTGACATTGCGACAAATCACCAGATAGCTTTTGGTTTTCATCCAGGAGTATCTGGACAAATTGTTGTGGATTTTGGGGGAAATTTAACCAAAAATCACCGTGAAAGTGGTTTTGGAGAATACCACAATCATCCTGTTCGGCAAATGCATCCAATGTCATGTTTACAAAGAAAAATATCTTGTTTTCTCAGGTTTCTGAAGCTTTCTTCCTAGAAAACTCGAATGTGTGGAGTATTTGACTCCAGGTGGAACCAATTAGCTTTTGGCAGCTAAAAACAAAAACTTACATGCTAAAATGCCATCAAAAACTTAAAGTCCATAGAGAATGTCCAGAAAACACAAACACACACAGAGGCTGTAGCAAGATCTGGGATTGAGATAGCCACAACACACCAGATAGTTTTGTTTGCATCCAGGAGTATCCAGACTAATTGTTGTGGATTTTGGGTGAAATTTAACCAAAAATCACCGTGAAAGTGGTTTTGGAGAAATCACAATCTTCCTGTTCGGCAAATGCATCGAATGTCATGTTTACAAATACAAATATCATGTTTTCTCAGGTTTCTGAAGCTTTCTTCCTAGAAAACTCGAATGTGTGGAGTATTTGACTCCAGGTAACCAATCAGCCTTTGCCAGCAGAAAACAAAAAGGGACCTGTTAAAATGCATTCAAAACCTTAAAGTCCAGAGAGAATATCCAGAAAACACAAACACACACAGAGGCTGTAGCAAGATCTGGGATTGAGATACCTACAATTCACCAGATAGTTTTGTTTTAATCATTAGTATCTGGACAAATTGTTGTGGATTTCGGGTGAAATTTAACCAAAAATCACCGTGAATGTGGTTTTGCAGAAGATCACAATCTTCCTGTTTGGCAAATGCATCCAATGTCATGTTTACAGAAAGAAATATCATGTTTTCTCAGGTTTCTGAAGCTTTCTTCCTAGAAAACTCGAATGTGTGGAGTATTTGACTCAAGGTGGAACCAATTAGATTTTGGCAGCCAAAAACAAAAACTTACATGCTAAAATGCATTCAAAACCTTAAAGTCCATAGAGAATGTCCAGAAAACACAAACACAGAAGTTGTAGCAAGATCTGGGATTGAGATAGCCACAACACACCAGATAGTTTTGTTTTCATCCAGGAGTATCTGGACAAATTGTTGTGGATTTCAGGTGAAATTTAACCAAAAATCACCGTGAAAGTGGTTTCGGAGAAAAGCACAAACATGCTGTTCGGCAAATGAATCCAATGTCATGTTTACAGAAAGAAATATCATGTTTCTTAGGTTTCTGAAGCTTTCTTCCTAGAAAACTCGAATGTGTGGAGTATTTGACTCCAGGTGGAACCAATTAGCGTTTGCCAGCAGAAAGCAAAAAGGGTCCTGCTAAAATGCATTCAAAATCTTAAAGTCCATAGAGAATATCCAGAAAACACAAACACACACAGAGGCTGTAGCAAGATCTGTGATTGACATAGCGACAAATCACCAGATAGCTTTTGGTTTTCATCCAGGAGTATCTGGACAAATTGTTGTGGATTTCCGGTGAAATTTAACCAAAAATCACCGTGAAAGTGGTTTTGGAGAAAAGCACAATGTTCCTGTTCGGCAAATGCATCCAATGTCATGTTTACAAATAAAAATATCATGTTTTCTCAGGTTTCTGAAGCTTTCTTCCTAGAAAACTCGAATGTGTTGAGGATTTGACTCCAGGTGGAACCAATTAGCGTTTGCCAGCAGAAAACAAAAAGGGTCCTGCTAAAATACATTCAAAACCTTAAAGTCCATAGAGAATATCCAGAAAACACAAACACACACAGAGGCTGTAGCAAGATCTGGGATTGAGATAGCCACAACACACCAGATAGTTTTGTTTTCATCCAGGAGTATCTGGACAAATTGTTGTGGATTTCGGGTGAAATTTAACCAAAAATCACCGTGAAAGTGGTTTTGGAGAAAAGCACAATCTTCCTGTTCGGAAAATGCATCCAATGTCATGTTTACAGAAAGAAATATCATGTTTTCTTAGGTTTCTGAAGCTTTCTTCCTAGAAAACTCGAATGTGTGGAGTATTTGACTCCAGGTGGAACCAATTAGCTTTTGGCAGCTAAAAACAAAAACTTGCATGCTAAAATGCACTCAAAACCGTAAAGTCCATAGAATGTCCGGAAAACACAAACACACACAGAGGCTGTAGCAAGATCTGTGATTGACATTGCGACAAATCACCAGATAGCTTTTGGTTTTCATCCAGGAGTATCTGGACAAATTGTTGTGTATTTTGGGTGAAATTTAACCAAAAATCACTGTGAAAGTGATTTGGAGAAAAGCACAATGTTCCTGTTCTGCAAATGCATCCAATGTCATGTTTACAAATAAAAATATCATGTTTTCTCAGGTTTCTGAAGCTTTCTTCCTAGAAAACTCGAATGTGTGGAGTATTTGACTCCAGGTGGAACCAATTAGCGTTTGCCAGCAGAAAACAAACAGGGTCCTGCTAAAATACATTCAAAACCTTAAAGTCCATAGAGAATATCCAGAAAACACAAACACACACAGAGGCTGTAGCAAGATCTGGGATTGAGATAGCGACAAATCACCAGATAGTTTTGTTTTCATACAGGATTATCTGGACTAATTGTTGTGGATTTCGGGTGAAATTTAACCAAAAATCACCGTGAAAGTGGTATTGGAGAAAAGCACAATCATCCTGTTCGGCAAATGCATCCAATGTCATGTTTACAAAGAAAAATATCATATTTTCTCAGGTTTCTGAAGCTTTCTTCCTAAAAAACTCGAATGTGTGGAGTATTTGACTCCAGGTGGAACCAATTAGATTTTGGCAGCTAAAAACAAAAACTTACATGCTAAAATGCATTCAAAACCGTAAAGTCCATAGAGAATGTCCAGAAAACACAAACAAACCAAGAGGCTGTAGCAAGATCTGGGATTGAGATAGCCACAACACACCAGATAGTTTTGTTTGCATCCAGGAGTATCCAGAATAATTGTTGTGGATTTCCGGTGAAATTTAACCAAAAATCACCGTGAAAGTGGTTTTGGAGAACATCACAATCTTCCTGTTCGGAAAATGCATCCAATGTCATGTTTACAAATACACATATCATGTTTTCTCAGATTTCTGAAGCTTTCTTCCTAGAAAACTCGAATGTGTGGAGTATTTGACTCCAGGTGGAACCAATTAGCGTTTGCCAGCAGAAAACAAACAGGGTCCTGCTAAAATGCAATCAAAACCTTAAAGTCCATAGAGAATATCCAGAAAACACAAACACACACAGAGGCTGTAGCAAGATCTGTGATTGACATAGCGACAAATCACCAGATAGCTTTTGGTTTTCATCCAGGTGTATATGGACAAATTGTTGTGGATTTTGGGTGAAATTTAACCAAACATCACCGTGAAAGTGGTTTTGGAGAAAAGTACAATCTTCCTGTTCAGCAAATGCATCCAATGTCATGTTTACGAATAAAAATATCATATTTTCCAGGTTTCTGAAGCTTTCTTCCTAAAAAACTCGAATGTGTGGAGTATTTGACTCCAGGTGGAACCAATTAGCGCTTGGCAGCTAAAAACAAAAACTTACATGCTAAAATGCATTCAAAACCGTAAAGTCCATAGAGAATGTCCAGAAAACACAAACAAACAAAGAGGCTGTAGCAAGATCTGGGATTGAGATAGCCACAACACACCAGATAGTTTTGTTTTCATCCAGGAGTATCTGGACAAATTGTTGTGGATTTCGGGTGAAATTTAACCAAAAATCACCATGAAAGTGGTTTTCGAGAAAAGCACAATCTTCCTGTTCAGCAAATGCATCCAATGTCATGTTTACAGAAAGAAATATCATGTTTTCTCAGATTTCTGAAGCTTTCTTCCTAGAAAACTCGAATGTGTGGAGTATTTGACTCCAGGTGGAACCAATTAGCTTTTTTCAGCTAAAAACAAAAACTTACATGCTAAAATGCATTCAAAACCTTAAAGTCCATAGAGAATGTCCAGAAAACTCAAACAAACCAAGAGGCTGTAGCAAGATCTGGGATTGAGATAGCCACAACCCACCTGATAGTTTTGTTTTCATCCAGGAGTATCCAGACTAATTGTTGTGGATTTCCGGTGAAATTTAACCAAAAATCACCGTGAAAGTGGTTTTGGAGAACATCACAATCTTCCTGTTCGGAAAATGCATCCAATGTCATGTTTACAAATACACATATCATGTTTTCTCAGATTTCTGAAGCTTTCTTCCTAGAAAACTCGAATGTGTGGAGTATTTGACTCCAGGTGGAACCAATTAGCGTTTGCCAGCAGAAAACAAACAGGGTCCTGCTAAAATGCAATCAAAACCTTAAAGTCCATAGAGAATATCCAGAAAACACAAACACACACAGAGGCTGTAGCAAGATCTGTGATTGACATTGCGACAAATCACCAGATAGCTTTTGGTTTTCATCCAGGAGTATCTGGACAAATTGTTGTGGATTTTGGGGGAAATTTAACCAAAAATCACCGTGAAAGTGGTTTTGGAGAAAAGCACAATCTTTCTGTTCGGCAAATGCATCCAATGTCATGTTTACAAAGAAAAATATCTTGTTTTCTCAGGTTTCTGAAGCTTTCTTCCTAGAAAACTCGAATGTGTGGAGTATTTGACTCCAGGTGGAACCAATTAGGTTTTGGCAGCTAAAAACAAAAACTTATATGCTAAAATGCCATCAAAACCTTAAAGTCCATAGAGAATGTCCAGAAAACACAAACACACACAGAGGCTGTAGCAAGATCTGGGATTGAGATAGCCACAACACACCAGATAGTTTTGTTTTCATACAGGAGTATCTGGACAAATTGTTGTGGATTTCGGGTGAAATTTAACCAAAAATCACCGTGAAAGTGGTTTTGGAGAAAAGCACAATCTTCCTGTTCGGCAAATGCATCCAATGTCATGTTTACAGAAAGAAATATCATGTTTACTCAGGTTTCTGAAGCTTTCTTCCTAGAAAACTCGAATGTGTGGAGGATTTGACTCCAGGTGGAACCAATTAGCGTTTGCCAGCAGAAAACAAAAAGGGTCCTGCTAAAATGCACTCAAAACCTTAAAGTCCATAGAGAATATCCAGAAAACACAAACACACACAGAGGCTGTAGCAAGATCTGGGATTGAGATAGCCACAACACACCAGATAGTTTTGTTTTCATCCAGGAGTATCTGGACAAATTGTTGTGGATTTCCGGTGAAATTTAACCAAAAATCACCGGGAAAGAGGTTTTGGAGAAAAGCACAATCTTCCTGTTCGGCAAATGCATCCAATGTCATGTTTACAGAAAGAAGTATCATGTTTTCTCAGGTTTCTGAAGCTTTCTTCCTAGAAAACTCGAATGTGTGGAGTATTTCACTCCAGGTGGAACCAATTAGCTTTTGGCAGCTAAAAACAAAAACTTACATGCTAAAATGCATTCAAAACCTGAAAGTCCATAGAGAATGTCCAGAAAACTCAAACAAACCAAGAGGCTGTAGCAAGATCTGGGATTGAGATAGCCACAACACACCAGATAGTTTTGTTTGCATCCAGGAGTATCCAGAATAATTGTTGTAGATTTCAGGTGAAATTTAACCAAAAATCACCGTGAAAGTGGTTTCGGAGAAAAGCACAAACATGCTGTTCGGCAAATGAATCCAATGTCATGTTTACAGAAAGAAATATCATGTTTCTTAGGTTTCTGAAGCTTTCTTCCTAGAAAACTCGAATGTGTGGAGTATTTGACTCAAGGTGGAACCAATTAGCGTTTGCCAGCAGAAAACAAAAAGGGTCCTGCTAAAATGCATTCAAAACCTTAAAGTCCATAGAGAATATCCAGTAAACACAAACACACACAGAGGCTGTAGCATGATCTGGAATTGAGATAGCCACAACACACCAGATAGTTTTCTTTTCATCCAGGAGTATCTGGACAAATTGTTGTGTATTTTGGGTGAAATTTAACCAAAAAATCACCGTGAAAGTGGTTTTGGAGAAAAGCACAATGTTCCTGTTCCGCAAATGCATCCAATGTCATGTTTACAAATAAAAATATCATGCTTTCTCAGGTTTCTGAAGCTTTCTTCCTAGAAAACTCGAATGTGTGGAGTATTTGACTCCAGGTGGAACCAATTAGCGTTTGCCAATAGAAAACAAAAAGGGTCCTGCTAAAATGCACTCAAAACCTTAAAGTCCATAGAGAATATCCAGAAAACACAAACACACACAGAGGCTGTAGCAAGATCTGTGATTGACATAGCGACAAATCACCAGATAGTTTTGTTTTCATCCAGGAGTATCTGGACAAATTGTTGTGGATTTCGGGTGAAATTTAACCAAAAATCACCGTGAAAGTGGTTTTGGAGAACATCACAATCTTCCTGTTCGGAAAATGCATCCAATGTCATGTTTAGAAATACAAATATCATGTTTTCTCAGGTTTCTGAAGCTTTCTTCCTAGAAAACTCGAATGTGTGGAGTATTTGACTCCAGGTGGAACCAATTAGCGTTTGGCAGCTAAAAACAAAAACTTACATGCTAAAATGCATTCAAAACCGTAAAGTCCATAGAGAATGTCCAGAAAACACAAACAAACAAAGAGGCTGTAGCAAGATCTGGGATTGAGATAGCCACAACACACCAGATAGTTTTGTTTTCATCCAGGAGTATCTGGACAAATTGTTGTGGATTTCCGGTGAAATTTAACCAAAAATCACCGTGAAAGTGGTTTTGGAGAAAAGCACAATCTTCCTGTTCGGCAAATGCATCCAATGTCATGTTTACGAATAAAAATATCATATTTTCTCAGGTTTCTGAAGCTTTCTTCCTAAAAAACTCGAATGTGTGGAGTATTTGACTCCAGGTGGAACCAATTATCGTTTGGCAGCTAAAAACAAAAACTTACATGCTAAAATGCATTCAAAACCGTAAAGTCCATAGAGAATGTCCAGAAAACACAAACAAACAAAGAGGCTGTAGCAAGATCTGGGATTGAGATAGCCACAACACACCAGATAGTTTTGTTTTCATCCAGGAGTATCTGCACAAATTGTTGTGGATTTCGGGTGAAATTTAACCAAAAATCACCATGAAAGTGGTTTTCGAGAAAAGCACAATCTTCCAGTTCAGCAAATGCATCCAATGTCATGTTTACAGAAAGAAATATCATGTTTACTCAGGTTTCTGAAGCTTTCTTCCTAGAAAACTCGAATGTGTGGAGTATTTGACTCCAGGTGGAACCAATTAGCTTTTTTCAGCTAAAAGCAAAAACTTACATGCTAAAATGCATTCAAAACCTTAAAATCCATAGAGAATGTCCAGAAAACTCAAACAAACCAAGAGGCTGTAGCAAGATCTGGGATTGAGATAGCCACAACACACCAGATAGTTTTGTTTGCATCCAGGAGTATCCAGACTAATTGTTGTGGATTTCCGGTGAAATTTAACCAAAAATCACCGTGAAAGTGGTTTTGGAGAAAAGCACAATCTTCCTGTTCGGCAAATGCATCCAATGTCATGTTTACAAATACACATATCATGTTTTCTCAGATTTCTGAAGCTTTCTTCCTAGAAAACTCGAATGTGTGGAGTATTTGACTCCAGGTGGAACCAATTAGCGTTTGCCAGCAGAAAACAAACAGGGTCCTGCTAAAATGCAATCAAAACCTTAAAGTCCATAGAGAATATCCAGAAAACACAAACACACACAGAGGCTGTAGCAAGATCTGTGATTGACATAGCGACAAATCACCAGATAGCTTTTGGTTTTCATCCAGGAGTATCTGTACAAATTGTGGTGGATTTCGGGAGAAATTTAACCAAAAATCACCGTGAAAGTGGTTTTGGAGAAAATCACAATCTTCCTGTTCGGCAAATGCATCCAATGTCATGTTTACGAATAAAAATATCATATTTTCTCAGGTTTCTGAAGCTTTCTTCCTAAAAAACTCGAATGTGTGGAGTATTTGACTCCAGGTGGAACCAATTAGCGTTTGGCAGCTAAAAACAAAAACTTACATGCTAAAATGCATTCAAAACCGTAAAGTCCATAGAGAATGTCCAGAAAACACAAACAAACAAAGAGGCTGTGGCAAGATCTGGGATTGAGATAGCCACAACACACCAGATAGTTTTGTTTTCATCCAGGAGTATCTGCACAAATTGTTGTGGATTTCGGGTGAAATTTAAACAAAAATCACCGTGAAAGTGGTTTTGGAGAAAAGCACAATCTTCCTGTTCGGCAAATGCATCCAATGTCATGTTTACGAATAAAAATATCATATTTTCTCAGGTTTCTGAAGCTTTCTTCCTAAAAAACTCGAATGTGTGGAGTATTTGACTCCAGGTGGAACCAATTAGCGTTTGGCAGCTAAAAACAAAAACTTACATGCTAAAATGCATTCAAAACCGTAAAGTCCATAGAGAATGTCCAGAAAACACAAACAAACAAAGAGGCTGTAGCAAGATCTGGGATTGAGATAGCCACAACACACCAGATAGTTTTGTTTTCATCCAGGAGTATCTGGACAAATTGTTGTGGATTTCGGGTGAAATTTAACCAAAAATCACCGTCAAAGTGGTTTTGGAGAAAAGCACAATCTTCCTGTTCAGCAAATGCATCCAATGTCATGTTTACAGAAAGAAATATCATGTTTACTCAGGTTTCTGAAGCTTTCTTCCTAGAAAACTCAAATGTGTGGAGTATTTGACTCCAGGTGGAACCAATTAGCTTTTGGCAGCTAAAAACAAAAACTTACATGCTAAAATGCATTCAAAACCTTAAAGTCCATAGAGAATGTCCAGAAAACTCAAACAAACCAAGAGGCTGTAGCAAGATCTGGGATTGAGATAGCCACAACACACCAGATAGTTTTGTTTGCATCCAGGAGTATCCAGACTAATTGTTGTGGATTTCCGGTGAAATTTAACCAAAAATCACCGTGAAAGTGGTTTTGGAGAACATCACAATCTTCCTGTTCGGAAAATGCATCCAATGTCATGTTTACAGAAAGAAATATCATGTTTACTCAGATTTCTGAAGCTCTCTTCCTAGAAAACTCGAATGTGTGGAGTATTTGACTCCAGGTGGAACCAATTAGCGTTTGCCAGCAGAAAACAAACAGGGTCCTGCTAAAATGCAATCAAAACCTTAAAGTCCATAGAGAATATCCAGAAAACACAAACACACACAGAGGCTGTAGCAAGATCTGTGATTGACATAGCGACAAATCACCAGATAGCTTTTGGTTTTCATCCAGGAGTATCTGGACAAATTGTTGTGGATTTCCGGTGAAATTTAACCAAAAATCACCGTGAAAGTGGTTTTGGAGAAAAGCACAATCTTCCTGTTTGGCAAATGCATCCAATGTCATGTTTACGAATAAAAATATCATATTTTCTCAGGTTTCTGAAGCTTTCTTAATAAAACTCGAAGGTGTGGAGTATTTTACTCCAGGTGGAACCAATTAGCGTTTGGCAGCTAAAAACAAAAACTTACATGCTAAAATGCATTCAAAACCGTAAAGTCCATAGAGAATGTCCAGAAAACACAAACAAACAAAGAGGCTGTAGCAAGATCTGGGATTGAGATAGCCACAACACACCAGATAGTTTTGTTTTCATCCAGGAGTATCTGGACAAATTGTTGTGGATTTCGGGTGAAATTTAACCAAAAATCACCATGAAAGTGGTTTTCGAGAAAAGCACAATCTTCCTGTTCAGCAAATGCATCCAATGTCATGTTTACAGAAAGAAATATCATGTTTACTCAGGTTTCTGAAGCTTTCTTCCTAGAAAACTCGAATGTGTGGAGTATTTGACTCCAGGTGGAACCAATTAGCTTTTTTCAGCTAAAAACAAAAACTTCCATGCTAAAATGCATTCAAAACCTTAAAGTCCATAGAGAATGTCCAGAAAACTCAAACAAACCAAGAGGCTGTAGCAAGATCTGGGATTGAGATAGCCACAACACACCAGATAGTTTTGTTTGCATCCAGGAGTATCCAGAATAATTGTTGTGGATTTCCGGTGAAATTTAACCAAAAATCACCGTGAAAGTGGTTTTGGAGAACATCACAATCTTCCTGTTCGGAAAATGCATCCAATGTCATGTTTACAAATACACATATCATGTTTTCTCAGATTTCTGAAGCTTTCTTCCTAGAAAACTCGAATGTGTGGAGTATTTGACTCCAGGTGGAACCAATTAGCGTTTGCCAGCAGAAAACAAACAGGGTCCTGCTAAAATGCAATCAAAACCTTAAAGTCCATAGAGAATATCCAGAAAACACAAACACACACAGAGGCTGTAGCAAGATCTGTGATTGACATAGCGACAAATCACCAGATAGCTTTTGCTTTTCATCCAGGAGTATCTGGACAAATTGTGGTGGATTTCGGGTGAAATTTAACCAAAAATCACCGTGAAAGTGGTTTTGGAGAAAATCACAATCTTCCTGTTCGGCAAATGCTTCCAATGTCATGTTTACGAATAAAAATATCATATTTTCTCAGGTTTCTGAAGCTTTCTTCCTAAAATACTCGAATGTGTGGAGTATTTGACTCCAGGTGGAACCAATTAGCGTTTGGCAGCTAAAAACAAAAACTTACATGCTAAAATGCATTCAAAACCATAAAGTCCATAGAGAATGTCCAGAAAACACAAACAAACAAAGAGGCTGTAGCAAGATCTGGGATTGAGATAGCCACAACACACCAGATAGTTTTGTTTTCATCCAGGAGTATCTGCACAAATTGTTGTAGATTTCGGGTGAAATTTATCCAAAAATCACCGTGAAAGTGGTTTCGGAGAAAAGCACAAACATGCTGTTCGGCAAATGAATCCAATGTCATGTTTACAGAAAGAAATATCATGTTTCTTAGGATTCTGAAGCTTTCTTACTAGAAAACTCGAATGTGTGGAGTATTTGACTCCAGGTGGAACCAATTAGCGTTTGCCAGCAGAAAACAAAAAGGGTCCCGCTAAAATGCATTCAAAACCTTAAAGTCCATAGAGAATATCCAGAAAACACAAACACACACAGAGGCTGTAGCATGATCTGGAATTGAGATAGCCACAACACACCAGATACTTTTGTTTTCATCCAGGAGTATCTGGACAATTGTTGTGTATTTTGCGTGAAATTTATCCAAAATAACCGTGAAAGTGGTTTTGGAGAAAAGCACAATCTTCCTGTTCGGCAAATGCATCCAATGTCATGTTTACAGAAAGAAATATCATGTTTTCTCAGGTTTCTGGAGCTTTCTTCCTAGAAAACTCGAATGTGTGGAGTATTTGACTCCAGGTGGAACCAATTAGCGTTTGCCAGCAGAATACAAACAGGGTCCTGCTAAAATGCACTCAAAACCTTAAAGTCCATAGAGAATATCCAGAAAACACAAACACACACAGAGGCTGTAGCAAGATCTGGGATTGAGATAGCTACAAATCACCAGATAGTTTTTTGTTTTCATCCAGGGGTATCTGGACAAATTGTTGTGGATTTCGGGTCAAATTTTACCAAAATCACCGTGAAAGTTGTTTTGGGGAAAATCACAATCTTCCTGTTTGGAAAATGTATCCAATGTCATGTTTACAGAAAGAAATATCATGTTTTCTCAGGTTTCTGAAGCTTTCTTCCTAGAAAACTCGAATGTGTGGAGTATTTGACTCCAGGTGGAACCAATTAGCTTTTGGCAGCTAAAAACAAAAACTTACATGCTAAAATGCATTCAAAACCTTAAAGTCCATAGAGAATGTCCAGAAAACACAAACACAGAAGTTGTAGCAAGATCTGGGATTGAGATAGCCACAACACACCAGATAGTTTTGTTTTCATCCAGGAGTATCTGGACAAATTGTTGTGGATTTCAGGTGAAATTTAACCAAAAATCACCGTGAAAGTGGTTTCGGAGAAAAGCACAAACATGCTGTTCGGCAAATGAATCCAATGTCATGTTTACAGAAAGAAATATCATGTTTCTTAGGTTTCTGAAGCTTTCTTACTAGAAAACTCGAATGTGTGCAGTATTTGACTCCAGGTGGAACCAATTAGCGTTTGCCAGCAGAAAACAAAAAGGGTCCCGCTAAAATGCATTCAAAACCTTAAAGTCCATAGAGAATATCCAGAAAATACAAACACACACAGAGGCTGTAGCAAGATCTGGGATTGAGATAGCTACAAATCACCAGATAGTTTTTTGTTTTCATCCAGGGGCATCTGGACAAATTGTTGTGGATTTCGGGTCAAATTTTACCAAAATCACCGTGAAAGTGGTTTTGGGGAAAATCACAATCTTCCTGTTTGGAAAATGTATCCAATGTCATGTTTACAGAAAGGAATATCATGTTTTCTCAGGTTTCTGAAGCTTTCTTCCTAGAAAATTCGAATGTGTGGAGGATTTGACTCCAGGTGGAACCAATTAGCTTTTTTCAGCTAAAAACAACAACTTACATGCTAAAATGCATTCAAAACCGTAAAGTCCATAGAGAATATCCAGAAAACAAAAACACACACAGAGGCTGTAGCAAGATCTGGGATTGAGATAGCCACAACACACCAGATCGTTTTGTTTTCATCCAGGAGTATCTGGACAAATTGTTGTGGATTCCAGTGAAATTTAACCAAAAATCACCGTCAAAGTGGTTTTGGAGAAAATTGCAATATTCCTGTACGGCAAATGCATCCAATTTCATGTTTACAGAAGGAAATATCATGTTTTCTCAGGTTTCTGAAGGTTTCTTCCTAGAAAACACGAATGTGTGGAGTATTTGACTCCAGGTGGTACCAATTAGCGTTTGCCAGCAGAAAACAAAAAGAGTCCTGCTAAAATGCAATCAAAACCTTAAAGTCCATAGAGAATATCCAGAAAACACAAACACACACAGAGGTTGTAGCAAGATCTGGGATGGAGATAGCTACAAATCACCAGATAGCTTTTGGTTTTCATCCAGGAGTATTTGGACAAATTGTGGATTTTGGGTAAAATTTAACCAAAAATCACCGTGAAAGTGGTTTTGGAGAAAAGCACAATCTTCCTGTTCGGCAAATGCATCCAATGTCATGGTTACAGAAAGAAATATCATGTTTTCTCAGGTTTCTGAAGCTTTCTTCCTAGAAATCTCGAATGTGTGGAGGATTTGACTCCAGGTGGAACCAATTAGCTTTTGGAAGTTGAAAACAAAAACTTACATGCTAAAATGCATTCAAAACCTTAAAGTCCATAGAGATTGTCCAGAAAACACAAACACACACAGAGGCTGTAGCAAGATCTGGGATTGAGATAGCTACAAATCACCAGATAGTTTTGTTTTCATCCAGGAGTATCTGGACAAATTGTTGTGGATTTCAGTGAAATTTAACCAAAAATCACCGTGAAAGTGGTTTTGGAGAAAAGCACAATCTTCCTGTTCGGCAAATGCATCCAATGTCATGTTTACAGAAAGAAATATCATGTTTTCTCAGGTTTCTGAAGCTTTCTCCCTAGAAAACTCGAATGTGTGGAGGATTTGACTCCAGGTGGAACCAATTAGCGTTTGCCAGCAGAAAACAAAAAGGGTCCTGCAAAAATGCATTCCAAACCTTAAAGTCCATAGAGAATATCCAGAAAACACAAACACACACAGAGGCTGTAGCAAGATCTGGGACTGAGATAGCCACAACACACCAGATCGTTTTGTTTTCATCCAGGAGTATCTGGACAAATTGCAGTGGATTTCGGGTGAAATTTAACCAAAAATCACCGTGAAAGTGGTTTTGGAGAAAAGCACAATGTTCCAGTTCCGCAAATGCATCCAATGTCATGTTTACAAATAAAAATATCATGTTTTCTCAGGTTTCTGAAGCTTTCTTCCTAGAAAACTCAAATGTGTGGAGGATTTGACTCCAGGTGGAACCAATTAGCGTTTGGCAGCTAAAAACAAAAACTTACATGCTAAAATGCATTCAAAACCGTAAAGTCCATAGAGAATGTCCAGAAAACACAAACACACACAGAGGCTGTAGCAAGATCTGGGATTGAGATAGCTACAAATCACCAGATAGTTTTTTGTTTTCATGCAGGATTATCTGGACAAATTGTTGTATTTTTGAAGTGAAATTTAACCAAAAATTACCGTGAAAGTGGTTTTGGAGAAAATCACAATCTTCCAGTTCGGCAAATGCATCCAATGTCATGTTTACAGAAAGAAATATCATGTTTTCTCAGGTTTCTGAAGCTTTCTTCCAAGAAAACTCGAATGTGTGGAGTATTTGACTCCAGGTGGAACCAATTAGCGTTTGCCAGCAGAAAAGAAATGCTAAAATGCATTCAAAACCGTAAAGTACATAGAGAATGTCCAGAAAACACAAACACACACAGAGGCTGTAGCAAGATCTGGGATTGAGATAGCTAATAATTACCAGGTAGTTTTGTTTTCATCCAGGAGTATCTGGACAAATTGTGGATTTCGGGTGAAATTTAACCAAAAATCACCATGAAAGTCGTTTTAGAGAAAAGCATAATCTTTCTGTTAAGCAAATGAATCCAATGTCATGTTTACAAATACAAACATCATGTTTTCTCAGGTTTCTGGAGCTTTCTTCCAAGCAAACTCGAATGTGTGGAGGATTTGAGTCCAGGTTGAACCAATTAGCGTTTGCCAGCAGAAAACAAGAAGGGTTTCTGCTAAAATGCATTCAAAACCGTAAAGTCCATAGAGAATGTCCAGAAAACACAAACACACACAGAGGCTGTAGCAAGATCTGGGATTGAGATAGCTAGAAATCACCAGATAGTTTTGTTTTCATCCAGGAGTATCTGGACAAATTGTTGTAGTTTTGAAGTGAAATTTAACCAAAAAATCACCGTGAAAGTGGTTTTGGAGAAAAGCACAATCTTTCTGTTCAGCAATGAATCCAATGTCATGTTTACAAATACAAATATCATGTTTTCTCAGGTTTCTGGAGCTTTCTTCCTAGCAAACTCGAATGTGTGGAGGATTTGACTCCAGGTGGAAACAATTAGCATTTGTCAGTTGTAAACAAAACCTTGCATGCTAAAATGCATTCAAAACCGTAAAGTCCATAGGGAATGTCTAGAAAACACAAACACACACAGAGGCTGTAGCAAGATCTGGGATTGAGATAGTCACAACACACCAGATAGTTTTGTTTTCATCCAGGAGTATCTGAACAAATTGTTTTGGATTTCGGGTGAAATTTAACCAAAAATCACCGTGAAAGTGGTTTTGGAGAAAATCACAATCTTCCTGTTCGGCAAATGCATCCAATGTCATGTTTACAGAAAGAAATATCATGTTTTCTCAGGTTTCTGAAGCTTTCTTCCAAGAAAACTCGAATGTGTGGAGGATTTGACTCCAGGTGGAACCAATTAGCGTTTGCCAGCAGAAAACAAAAAGGGTCCTGCTAAAATGCACTCAAAACCTTAAAGTCCATAGAGAATGTCCAGAAAACACAAACGTACACAGAGGCTGTAGCAAGATCTGGGATTGAGATAGCTACAAATCACCAGATAGTTTTGTTTTCATCCAGGAGTATCTGGACAAATTGTTGTAGTTTTGAAGTGAAATTTAACCAAAAAATCACCGTGAAAGTGGTTTTGGAGAAAAGCACAATCTTCCTGTTCGGCAAATGCATCCAATGTCATGTTTACAGAAACAAATATCATGTTTTCTCAGGTTTCTGGAGCTTTCTTCCTAGAAAACTTGAATGTGTGGAGGATTTGACTCCAGGTGAAACCAATTAGCGTTTGGCAGCAGCACACAAAAAGGGTTCTGCCAAAATGCATTCAATACCTTAAAGTCCATAGAGAATATCCAGAAAACACAAACACCCAGAGGCTGTAGCAAGATCTGGGATTGAGATAGCTACAAATCACCAGATAGTTTTGTTTTCATCCAGGAGTATCTGGACAAATTGTTGTGGATTTCGGGTGAAATTTTACTAAAAATCACCGTGAAAGTGGTTTTGGAGAAAAGCACAATCTTCCTGTTCAGCAAATGAATCCAATGTCATGATTACAAATACAAATATCATGTATTCTCAGGTTTCTGGAGCTTTCTTCCTAGAAAACTTGAATGTGTGGAGGATTTGACTCCAGGTGGAACCAATTAGCGTTTGCCAGCAGAAAACAAGAAGGGTTCCTGCTAAAATAAATTCAAAACCTTAAAGTCCATAGAGAATGTCCAGAAAACACAAACACACACAGAGGCTGTAGCAAGATCTGGGATTGAGATAGCTACAAATCACGAGATAGTTTTGTTTCATCCAGGAGTATCTGGACAAATTGTTGTAGTTTTGAAGTGAAATTTAACCAAAAAATCACCGTGAAAGTGGTTTTGGAGAAAAGCACAATCTTTCTGTTCAGCAATGAATGCAATGTCATGTTTACAAATACAAATATCATGTTTTCTCAGGTTTCTGGAACTTTCTTCCTAGCAAACTCGAATGTGTGGAGGATTTGACTCCAGGTGGAACCAATTAGCGTTTGCCAGTTGAAAACAAAACCTTGCATGCTAAAATGCATTCAAAACCGTAAAGTCCATAGGGAATGTCTAGAAAACACAAACACACACAGAGGCTGTAGCAAGATCTGGGATTGAGATAGCCACAACACACCAGATAATTTTGTTTTCATCCAGGAGTATCTGGACTAATTGTTGTGGATTTCGGGTGAAATTTAACCAAAAATCACCGTGAAAGTGGTTTTGGAGAAAATCACAATTTTCCTGTTCGGCAAATGCATCCAATGTCATGTTTACAGAAAGAAATATCATGTTTTCTCAGGTTTCTGAAGCTTTCTTCCAAGAAAACTCGAATGTGTGGAGGATTTGACTCCAGGTAGAACCAATTAGCGTTTGCCAGCAGAAAACAAAAAGGGTCCTGCTAAAATGCATTCAAAACCGTAAAGTCCATAGAGAATGTCCAGAAAACACAAACACACACAGAGGCTGTAGCAAGATCTGGGATTGAGATAGCTACAAATCACCAGATAGTTTTGTTTTCATCCAGGAGTATCTGGACAAATTGTTGTGGATTTCGGGTGAAATTTAACCAGAAATCACTGTGAAAGTGGTTTTGGAGAAAAGCACAATCTTCCTGTTCGGCAAATGCATCCAATGTCATGTTTACAGAAGGAAATATCATGTTTTCTCAGGTTTCTGAAGCTTTCTTCCTAGAAAACTCGAATGTGTGGAGGATTTGACTCCAGGTGGAACCAATTAGCGTTTGCCAGCAGAAAAAAAATGCTAAAATGCATTCAAAACCTTAAAGTCCATAGAGAATGTCCAGAAAACACAAACACACACAGAGGCTGTAGCAAGATCTGGGATTGAGATAGCTACAAATCACCAGATAGTTTTGCTTTCATCCAGGAGTATCTGGACAAATTGTTGTAGTTTTGAAGTGAAATTTAACCAAAAAATCACCGTGAAAGTGGTTTTGGAGAAAAGCACAATCTTTCTGTTCAGCAATGAATGCAATGTCATGTTTACAAATACAAATATCATGTTTTCTCAGGTTTCTGGAACTTTCTTCCTAGCAAACTCGAATGTGTGGAGGATTTGACTCCAGGTGGAACCAATTAGCGTTTGCCAGTTGAAAACAAAACCTTGCATGCTAAAATGCATTCAAAACCGTAAAGTCCATAGGGAATGTCTAGAAAACACAAACACACACAGAGGCTGTAGCAAGATCTGGGATTGAGATAGCCACAACACACCAGATAGTTTTGTTTTCATCCAGGAGTATCTGGACTAATTGTTGTGGATTTCGGGTGAAATTTAACCAAAAATCACCGTGAAAGTGGTTTTGGAGAAAATCACAATCTTCCTGTTCGGCAAATGCATCCAATGTCATGTTTACAGAAAGAAATATCATGTTTTCTCAGGTTTCTGAAGCTTTCTTCCAAGAAAACTCGAATGTGTGGAGGATTTGACTCCAGGTGGAACCAATTAGCGTTTGCCAGCAGAAAACAAAAAGGGTCCTGCTAAAATGCATTCAAAACCGTAAAGTCCATAGAGAATGTCCAGAAAACACAAACACACACAGAGGCTGTAGCAAGATCTGGGATTGAGATAGCTACAAATCACCAGATAGTTTTGTTTTCATCCAGGAGTATCTGGACAAATTGTTGTGTATTTCGGGTGAAATTTAACCAGAAATCACTGTGAAAGTGGTTTTGGAGAAAAGCACAATCTTCCTGTTCGGCAAATGCATCCAATGTCATGTTTACAGAAGGAAATATCATGTTTTCTCAGGTTTCTGAAGCTTTCTTCCTAGAAAACTCGAATGTGTGGAGGATTTGACTCCAGGTGGAACCAATTAGCGTTTGCCAGCAGAAAAAAAATGCTAAAATGCATTCAAAACCTTAAAGTCCATAGAGAATGTCCAGAAAACACAAACACACACAGAGGCTGTAGCAAGATCTGGGATTGAGATAGCTACAAATCACCAGATAGTTTTGCTTTCATCTAGGAGTATCTGGAGAAATTGTTGTAGTTTTGAAGTGAAATTTAACCAAAAAATCACCGTGAAAGTGGTTTTGGAGAAAAGCACAATCTTTCTGTTCAGCAAATGAATCCAATGTCATGTTTACAAATACAAATATCATGTTTTCTCAGGTTTCTGGAGCTTTCTTCCTAGCAAACTCGAATGTGTGGAGGATTTCACTCCAGGTGGAACCAATTAGCGTTTGCCAGGAGAAAACAAAAGGGTCCTGCTAAAATGCATTCAAAACCGTAAAGTCCATGGAGAATGTCCAGAAAACACAAACACACACAGAGGCTGTAGCAAGATCTGGGATTGAGATAGCTACAAATCACCAGATAGTTTTGTTTTCATCCAGGAGTATCTGGACAAATTGTTGTGGATTTGAGGTGAAATTTCACCAAAAATCACCGTGAAAGTGGTTTTGGAGAAAAGCAAAATCTTCCTGTTCGGCAAATGTATCCAATGTCATGTTTACAGAAACAAATATCATGTTTTCTCAGGTTTCTGGAGCTTTCTTCCTAGAAAACTCGAATGTGTGGAGGATTTGACTCCAGGTGAAACCAATTAGCGTTTGGCAGCAGAACACAAAAAGGGTTCTGCTAAAATGCATTCAATACCTTAAAGTCCATAGAGAATATCCAGAAAACACAAACACCCAGAGGCTGTAGCAAGATCTGGGATTGAGATAGCTACAAATCACCAGATAGTTTTGTTTTCATCCAGGAGTATCTGGACAAATTGTTTTGGATTTCGGGTGAAATTTTACTAAAAATCACCGTGAAAGTGGTTTTGGAGAAAAGCGCAATCTTTCTGTTCAGCAAATGAATTCAATGTCATGTTTACAAATACAAATATCATGTTTTCTCAGGTTTCTGGAGCTTTCTTCCTAGCAAACTCGAATGTGTGGAGGATTTGACTCCAGGTGGAACCAATTAGCGTTTGCTAGAAGAAAACAAAACCTTGCATGCTAAAATGCATTCAAAACCGTAAAATCCATAGGGAATGTCTAGAAAACACAAACACACACAGAGGCTGTAGCAAGATCTGGGATTGAGATAGCCACAACACACCAGATAGTTTTGTTTTCATCCAGTAGTATCTGAACAAATTGTTTTGGATTTCGGGTGAAATTTAACCAAAAATCACCGTGAAAGTGGTTTTGGAGAAAATCACAATCTTCCTGTTCGGCAAATGCATCCAATGTCAATGTTACAGAAACAAATATCATGTTTTCTCAGGTTTCTGAAGCTTTCTTCCAAGAAAACTCGAATGTGTGGAGGAAATCGACTCCAGGTGGAACCAATTAGCGTTTGCCAGCAGAAAACAAACAGGGTCCTGCTAAAATGCATTCAAAACCTTAAAGTCCATAGAGAATGTCCAGAAAACACAAACGTACACAGAGGCTGTAGCAAGATCTGGGATTGAGATAGCTACAAATCACCAGATAGTTTTGTTTTCATCCAGGAGTATCTGGACAAATTGTTTTGGATTTCGGGTGAAATTTTACTAAAAATCACCGTGAAAGTGGTTTTGGAGAAAAGCACAATCTTTCTGTTCAGCAAATGAATTCAATGTCATGTTTACAAATACAAATATCATGTTTTCTCAGGTTTCTGAAGCTTTCTTCCAAGCAAACTCGAATGTGTGGAGGATTTCACTCCAGGTGGAACCAATTAGCGTTTGCCAGTTGAAAACAAAACCTTGCATGCTAAAATGCATTCAAAACCGTAAAGTCCATAGAGAATGTCCAGAAAACACAAACACACACAGAGGCTGTAGCAAGATCTGGGATTGAGATAGCTACAAATCACCAGATAGTTTTGTTTTCATCCAGCAGTATCTGGACAAATTGTTGTAGTTTTGAAGTGAAATTTAACCAAAAAATCACCGTGAAAGTGGTTTTGGAGAAAAGCACAATCTTTCTGTTCAGCAAATGAATCCAATGTCATGTTTACAAATACAAATATCATGTTTTCTCAGGTTTCTGGAGCTTTCTTCCTAGCAAACTCGAATGTGTGGAGGATTTCACTCCAGGTGGAACCAATTAGCGTTTGCCAGGAGAAAACAAAAGGGTCCTGCTAAAATGCATTCAAAACCGTAAAGTCCATGGAGAATGTCCAGAAAACACAAACACACACAGAGGCTGTAGCAAGATCTGGGATTGAGATAGCTACAAATCACCAGATAGTTTTGTTTTCATCCAGGAGTATCTGGACAAATTGTTGTGGATTTGAGGTGAAATTTCACCAAAAATCACCGTGAAAGTGGTTTTGGAGAAAAGCAAAATCTTCCTGTTCGGCAAATGTATCCAATGTCATGTTTACAGAAACAAATATCATGTTTTCTCAGGTTTCTGGAGCTTTCTTCCTAGAAAACTCGAATGTGTGGAGGATTTGACTCCAGGTGAAACCAATTAGCGTTTGGCAGCAGAACACAAAAAGGGTTCTGCTAAAATGCATTCAATACCTTAAAGTCCATAGAGAATATCCAGAAAACACAAACACCCAGAGGCTGTAGCAAGATCTGGGATTGAGATAGCTACAAATCACCAGATAGTTTTGTTTTCATCCAGGAGTATCTGGACAAATTGTTTTGGATTTCGGGTGAAATTTTACTAAAAATCACCGTGAAAGTGGTTTTGGAGAAAAGCGCAATCTTTCTGTTCAGCAAATGAATTCAATGTCATGTTTACAAATACAAATATCATGTTTTCTCAGGTTTCTGGAGCTTTCTTCCTAGCAAACTCGAATGTGTGGAGGATTTGACTCCAGGTGGAACCAATTAGCGTTTGCCCGCAGAAAACAAAACCTTGCATGCTAAAATGCATTCAAAACCGTAAAGTCCATAGGGAATGTCTAGAAAACACAAACACACACAGAGGCTGTAGCAAGATCTGGGATTGAGATAGCCACAACACACCAGATAGTTTTGTTTTCATCCAGTAGTATCTGAACAAATTGTTTTGGATTTCGGGTGAAATTTAACCAAAAATCACCGTGAAAGTGGTTTTGGAGAAAATCACAATCTTCCTGTTCGGCAAATGCATCCAATGTCAATGTTACAGAAACAAATATCATGTTTTCTCAGGTTTCTGAAGCTTTCTTCCAAGAAAACTCGAATGTGTGGAGGAAATCGACTCCAGGTGGAACCAATTAGCGTTTGCCAGCAGAAAACAAAAAGGGTCCTGCTAAAATGCATTCAAAACCTTAAAGTCCATAGAGAATGTCCAGAAAACACAAACGTACACAGAGGCTGTAGCAAGATCTGGGATTGAGATAGCTACAAATCACCAGATAGTTTTGTTTTCATCCAGGAGTATCTGGACAAATTGTTTTGGATTTCGGGTGAAATTTTACTAAAAATCACCGTGAAAGTGGTTTTGGAGAAAAGCACAATCTTTCTGTTCAGCAAATGAATTCAATGTCATGTTTACAAATACAAATATCATGTTTTCTCAGGTTTCTGAAGCTTTCTTCCAAGCAAACTCGAATGTGTGGAGGATTTGACTCCAGGTGGAACCAATTAGCGTTTGCCAGTTGAAAACAAAACCTTGCATGCTAAAATGCATTCAAAACCGTAAAGTCCATAGAGAATGTCCAGAAAACACAAACACACACAGAGGCTGTAGCAAGATCTGGGATTGAGATAGCTACAAATCACCAGATAGTTTTGTTTTCATCCAGGAGTATCTGGACAAATTGTTGTAGTTTTGAAGTGAAATTTAACCAAAAAATCACCGTGAAAGTGGTTTTGGAGAAAAGCACAATCTTTCTGTTCAGCAATGAATGCAATGTCATGTTTACAAATACAAATATCATGTTTTCTCAGGTTTTTGGAACTTTCTTCCTAGCAAACTCGAATGTGTGGAGGATTTGACTCCAGGTGGAACCAATTAGCGTTTGCCAGGAGAAAACAAAAGGGTCCTGCTAAAATGCATTCAAAACCGTAAAGTCCATGGAGAATGTCCAGAAAACACAAACACACACAGAGGCTGTAGCAAGATCTGGGATTGAGATAGCTACAAATCACCAGATAGTTTTGTTTTCATCCAGGAGTATCTGGACAAATTGTTGTGGATTTCAGGTGAAATTTAACCAAAAATCACCGTGAAAGTGGTTTTGGAGAAAAGCACAATCTTCCTGTTCGGCAAATGTATCCAATGTCATGTTTACAGAAACAAATATCATGTTTTCTCAGGTTTCTGGAGCTTTCTTCCTAGAAAACTCGAATGTGTGGAGGATTTGACTCCAGGTGAAACCAATTAGCGTTTGGCAGCAGAACACAAAAAGGGTTCTGCTAAAATGCATTCAATACCTTAAAGTCCATAGAGAATATCCAGAAAACACAAACACCCAGAGGCTGTAGCAAGATCTGGGATTGAGATAGCTACAAATCACCAGATAGTTTTGTTTTCATCCAGGAGTATCTGGACAAATTGTTTTGGATTTCGGGTGAAATTTTACTAAAAATCACCGTGAAAGTGGTTTTGGAGAAAAGCGCAATCTTTCTGTTCAGCAAATGAATTCAATGTCATGTTTACAAATACAAATATCATGTTTTCTCAGGTTTCTGGAGCTTTCTTCCTAGCAAACTCCAATGTGTGGAGGATTTGACTCCAGGTGGAACCAATTAGCGTTTGCCCGCAGAAAACAAAACCTTGCATGCTAAAATGCATTCAAAACCGTAAAGTCCATAGGGAATGTCTAGAAAACACAAACACACACAGAGGCTGTAGCAAGATCTGGGATTGAGATAGCCACAACACACCAGATAGTTTTGTTTTCATCCAGTAGTATCTGAACAAATTGTTTTGGATTTCGGGTGAAATTTAACCAAAAATCACCGTGAAAGTGGTTTTGGAGAAAATCACAATCTTCCTGTTCGGCAAATGCATCCAATGTCAATGTTACAGAAACAAATATCATGTTTTCTCAGGTTTCTGAAGCTTTCTTCCAAGAAAACTCGAATGTGTGGAGGAAATCGACTCCAGGTGGAACCAATTAGCGTTTGCCAGCAGAAAACAAAAAGGGTCCTGCTAAAATGCATTCAAAACCTTAAAGTCCATAGAGAATGTCCAGAAAACACAAACGTACACAGAGGCTGTAGCAAGATCTGGGATTGAGATAGCTACAAATCACCAGATAGTTTTGTTTTCATCCAGGAGTATCTGGACAAATTGTTTTGGATTTCGGGTGAAATTTTACTAAAAATCACCGTGAAAGTGGTTTTGGAGAAAAGCACAATCTTTCTGTTCAGCAAATGAATTCAATGTCATGTTTACAAATACAAATATCATGTTTTCTCAGGTTTCTGAAGCTTTCTTCCAAGCAAACTCGAATGTGTGGAGGATTTGACTCCAGGTGGAACCAATTAGCGTTTGCCAGTTGAAAACAAAACCTTGCATGCTAAAATGCATTCAAAACCGTAAAGTCCATAGAGAATGTCCAGAAAACACAAACACACACAGAGGCTGTAGCAAGATCTGGGATTGAGATAGCTACAAATCACCAGATAGTTTTGTTTTCATCCAGCAGTATCTGGACAAATTGTTGTAGTTTTGAAGTGAAATTTAACCAAAAAATCACCGTGAAAGTGGTTTTGGAGAAAAGCACAATCTTTCTGTTCAGCAAATGAATCCAATGTCATGTTTACAAATACAGATATCATGTTTTCTCAGGTTTCTGAAGCTTTCTTCCTAGAAAACTCGAATGTGTGGAGGATTTCACTCCAGGTGGAACCAATTAGCGTTTGCCAGGAGAAAACAAAAGGGTCCTGCTAAAATGCATTCAAAACCGTAAATTCCATGGAGAATGTCCAGAAAACACAAACACACACAGAGGCTGTAGCAAGATCTGGGATTGAGATAGCTACAAATCACCAGATAGTTTTGTTTTCATCCAGGAGTATCTGGACAAATTGTTGTGGATTTCAGGTGAAATTTAACCAAAAATCACCGTGAAAGTGGTTTTGGAGAAAAGCACAATCTTCCTGTTCGGCAAATGTATCCAATGTCATGTTTACAGAAACAAATATCATGTTTTCTCAGGTTTCTGGAGCTTTCTTCCTAGAAAACTCGAATGTGTGGAGGATTTGACTCCAGGTGAAACCAATTAGCGTTTGGCAGCAGAACACAAAAAGGGTTCTGCTAAAATGCATTCAATACCTTAAAGTCCATAGAGAATATCCAGAAAACACAAACACCCAGAGGCTGTAGCAAGATCTGGGATTGAGATAGCTACAAATCACCAGATAGTTTTGTTTTCATCCAGGAGTATCTGGACAAATTGTTGTGGATTTCGGGTGAAATTTTACTAAAAATCACCGTGAAAGTGGTTTTGGAGAAAAGCACAATCTTTCTGTTCAGCAATGAATGCAATGTCATGTTTACAAATACAAATATCATGTTTTCTCAGGTTTCTGGAACTTTCTTCCTAGCAAACTCGAATGTGTGGAGGATTTGACTCCAGGTGGAACCAATTAGCGTTTTCAGTTGAAAACAAAACCTTGCATGCTAAAATGCATTCAAAACCGTAAAGTCCATAGGGAATGTCTAGAAAACACAAACACACACAGAGGCTGTAGCAAGATCTGGGATTGAGATAGCCACAACACACCAGATAGTTTTGCTTTCATCCAGGAATATCTGAACAAATTGTTTTGGATTTCGGGTGAAATTTAACCAAAAATCACCGTGAAAGTGGTTTTGGAGAAAATCACAATCTTCCTGTTCGGCAAATGCATCCAATGTCATGTTTACAGAAAGAAGTATCATGTTTACTCAGGTTTCTGAAGCTTTCTTCCAAGAAAACTCGAATGTGTGGAGGATTTGACTCCAGGTGGAACCAATTAGCGTTTGCCAGCAGAAAACAAAAAGGGTCCTGTAAAATGCATTCAAAACCTTAAAGTCCATAGAGAATGTCCAGAAAACACAAACAAACAAAGAGGCTGTAGCAAGATCTGGGATTGAGATAGCCACAACACACCAGATAGTTTTGTTTTCATCCAGGAGTATCTGGACAAATTGTTGTGGATTTCGGGTGAAATTTAACCAAAAATCACCGTGAAAGTGGTTTTGGAGAAAAGCACAATCATCCTGTTCGGCAAATGCATCCAATGTCATGTTTACGAATAAAAATATCATATTTTCTCAGGTTTCTGAAGCTTTCTTCCTAGAAAACTCGAATGTGTGGAGGATTTGACTCCAGATGGAACCAATTAGCGTTTGCCAGCAGAAAAAAAATGCTAAAATGCATTCAATACCTTAAAGTCCATAGAGAATGTCCAGAAAACACAAACACACACAGAGGCTGTAGCAAGATCTGGGATTGAGATAGCTACAAATCACCAGATAGTTTTGTTTTCATCCAGGAGTATCTGGACAAATTGTTGTAGTTTTGAAGTGAAATTTAACCAAAAAATCACCGTGAAAGTGGTTTTGGAGAAAAGCACAATCTTCCTGTTCGGCAAATGTATCCAATGTCATGTTTACAGAAACAAATATCATGTTTTCTCAGGTTTCTGGAGCTTTCTTCCTAGAAAACTCGAATGTGTGGAGGATTTGACTCCAGGTGGAACCAATTAGCGTTTGCCAGCAGAAAAAAAAATGCTAAAATGCATTCAAAACCGTAAAGTCCATAGAGAATGTCCAGAAAACACAAACACACACAGAGGCTGTAGCAAGATCTGGGATTGAGATAGCTACAAATCACCAGATAGTTTTGTTTTCATCCAGGAGTATCTGGACAAATTGTTGTAGTTTTGAAGTGAAATTTAACCAAAAAATCACCGTGAAAGTTGTTTTGGAGAAAAGCACAATCTTTCTGTTCAGCAATGAATGCAATGTCATGTTTACAAATACAAATATCATGTTTTCTCAGGTTTTTGGAACTTTCTTCCTAGCAAACTCGAATGTGTGGAGGATTTGACTCCAGGTGGAACCAATTAGCGTTTGGCAGCTAAAAACAAAAACTTACATGCTAAAATGCATTCAAAACCTTAAAGTCCATGGAGAATGTCCAGAAAACACAAACACACACAGAGGCTGTAGCAAGATCTGGGATTGAGATAGCCACAACACACCAGATAGTTTTGTTTTCATCCAGGAGTATCTGAACAAATTGTTTTGGATTTCGGGTGAAATTTAACCAAAAATCACCGTGAAAGTGGTTTTGGAGAAAAGCACAATCTTTCTGTTCAGCAAATGCATCCAATGTCATGTTTACAGAAAGAAATATCATGTTTTCTCAGGTTTCTGAAGCTTTCTTCCAAGAAAACTCGAATGTGTGGAGGATTTGACTCCAGGTGGAACCAATTAGCGTTTGCCAGCAGAAAACAAAAAGGGTCCTGCTAAAATGCATTCAAAACCTTAAAGTCCATAGAGAATGTCCAGAAAACACAAACGTACACAGAGGCTGTAGCAAGATCTGGGATTGAGATAGCTACAAATCACCAGATAGTTTTGTTTTCATCCAGGAGTATCTGGACAAATTGTTGTGGATTTCGGGTGAAATTTAACCAGAAATCACTGTGAAAGTGGTTTTGGAGAAAAGCAGAATCTTCCTGTTCGGCAAATGCATCCAATGTCATGTTTACAGAAGGAAATATCATGTTTTCTCAGGTTTCTGAAGCTTTCTTCCTAGAAAACTCGAATGTGTGGAGGATTTGACTCCAGGTGGAACCAATTAGCGTTTGCCAGCAGAAAAAAAATGCTAAAATGCATTCAAAACCGTAAAGTCCATAGAGAATGTCCAGAAAACACAAACACACACAGAGGCTGTAGCAAGATCTGGGATTGAGATAGCTACAAATCACCAGATAGTTTTGTTTTCATCCAGGAGTATCTGGACAAATTGTTGTAGTTTTGAAGTGAAATTTAACCAAAAAATCACCGTGAAAGTGGTTTTGGAGAAAAGCACAATCTTTCTGTTCAGCAATGAATGCAATGTCATGTTTACAAATACAAATATCATGTTTTCTCAGGTTTTTGGAACTTTCTTCCTAGCAAACTCGAATGTGTGGAGGATTTGACTCCAGGTGGAACCAATTAGCGTTTGCCAGGAGAAAACAAAAGGGTCCTGCTAAAATGCATTCAAAACCGTAAAGTCCATGGAGAATGTCCAGAAAACACAAACACACACAGAGGCTGTAGCAAGATCTGGGATTGAGATAGCTACAAATCACCAGATAGTTTTGTTTTCATCCAGGAGTATCTGGACAAATTGTTGTGGATTTCAGGTGAAATTTAACCAAAAATCACCGTGAAAGTGGTTTTGGAGAAAAGCACAATCTTCCTGTTCGGCAAATGTATCCAATGTCATGTTTACAGAAACAAATATCATGTTTTCTCAGGTTTCTGGAGCTTTCTTCCTAGAAAACTCGAATGTGTGGAGGATTTGACTCCAGGTGAAACCAATTAGCGTTTGGCAGCAGAACACAAAAAGGGTTCTGCTAAAATGCATTCAATACCTTAAAGTCCATAGAGAATATCCAGAAAACACAAACACCCAGAGGCTGTAGCAAGATCTGGGATTGAGATAGCTACAAATCACCAGATAGTTTTGTTTTCATCCAGGAGTATCTGGACAAATTGTTTTGGATTTCGGGTGAAATTTTACTAAAAATCACCGTGAAAGTGGTTTTGGAGAAAAGCACAATCTTTCTGTTCAGCAAATGAATCCAATGTCATGTTTACAAATACAAATATCATGTTTTCTCAGGTTTCTGGAGCTTTCTTCCTAGCAAACTCGAATGTGTGGAGTATTTGACTCCAGGTGGAACCAATTAGCGTTTGCCAGCAGAAAAAAAAATGCTAAAATGCATTCAAAACCGTAAAGTCCATAGAGAATGTCCAGAAAACACAAACACACACAGAGGCTGTAGCAAGATCTGGGATTGAGATAGCTACAAATCACCAGATAGTTTTGTTTTCATCCAGGAGTATCTGGACAAATTGTTGTAGTTTTGAAGTGAAATTTAACCAAAAAATCACCGTGAAAGTGGTTTTGGAGAAAAGCACAATCTTTCTGTTCAGCAATGAATGCAATGCCATGTTTACAAATACAAATATCATGTTTTCTCAGGTTTTTGGAACTTTCTTCCTAGCAAACTCGAATGTGTGGAGGATTTGACTCCAGGTGGAACCAATTAGCGTTTGGCAGCTAAAAACAAAAACTTACATGCTAAAATGCATTCAAAACCTTAAAGTCCATGGAGAATGTCCAGAAAACACAAACACACACAGAGGCTGTAGCAAGATCTGGGATTGAGATAGCCACAACACACCAGATAGTTTTGTTTTCATCCAGGAGTATCTGAACAAATTGTTTTGGATTTCGGGTGAAATTTAACCAAAAATCACCGTGAAAGTGGTTTTGCAGAAAAGCACAATCTTCCTGTTCGGCAAATGCATCCAATGTCATGTTTACAGAAAGAAATATCATGTTTTCTCAGGTTTCTGAAGCTTTCTTCCAAGAAAACTCGAATGTGTGGAGGATTTGACTCCAGGTGGAACCAATTAGCGTTTGCCAGCAGAAAACAAAAAGGGTCCTGCTAAAATGCATTCAAAACCTTAAAGTCCATAGAGAATGTCCAGAAAACACAAACGTACACAGAGGCTGTAGCAAGATCTGGGATTGAGATAGCTACAAATCACCAGATAGTTTTGTTTTCATCCAGGAGTATCTGGACAAATTGTTGTGGATTTCGGGTGAAATTTAACCAGAAATCACTGTGAAAGTGGTTTTGGAGAAAAGCAGAATCTTCCTGTTCGGCAAATGCATCCAATGTCATGTTTACAGAAGGAAATATCATGTTTTCTCAGGTTTCTGAAGCTTTCTTCCTAGAAAACTCGAATGTGTGGAGGATTTGACTCCAGGTGGAACCAATTAGCGTTTGCCAGCAGAAAAAAAATGCTAAAATGCATTCAAAACCGTAAAGTCCATAGAGAATGTCCAGAAAACACAAACACACACAGAGGCTGTAGCAAGATCTGGGATTGAGATAGCTACAAATCACCAGATAGTTTTGTTTTCATCCAGGAGTATCTGGACAAATTGTTGTAGTTTTGAAGTGAAATTTAACCAAAAAATCACCGTGAAAGTGGTTTTGGAGAAAAGCACAATCTTTCTGTTCAGCAATGAATGCAATGTCATGTTTACAAATACAAATATCATGTTTTCTCAGGTTTTTGGAACTTTCTTCCTAGCAAACTCGAATGTGTGGAGGATTTGACTCCAGGTGGAACCAATTAGCGTTTGCCAGGAGAAAACAAAAGGGTCCTGCTAAAATGCATTCAAAACCGTAAAGTCCATGGAGAATGTCCAGAAAACACAAACACACACAGAGGCTGTAGCAAGATCTGGGATTGAGATAGCTACAAATCACCAGATAGTTTTGTTTTCATCCAGGAGTATCTGGACAAATTGTTGTGGATTTCAGGTGAAATTTAACCAAAAATCACCGTGAAAGTGGTTTTGGAGAAAAGCACAATCTTCCTGTTCGGCAAATGTATCCAATGTCATGTTTACAGAAACAAATATCATGTTTTCTCAGGTTTCTGGAGCTTTCTTCCTAGAAAACTCGAATGTGTGGAGGATTTGACTCCAGGTGAAACCAATTAGCGTTTGGCAGCAGAACACAAAAAGGGTTCTGCTAAAATGCATTCAATACCTTAAAGTCCATAGAGAATATCCAGAAAACACAAACACCCAGAGGCTGTAGCAAGATCTGGGATTGAGATAGCTACAAATCACCAGATAGTTTTGTTTTCATCCAGGAGTATCTGGACAAATTGTTTTGGATTTCGGGTGAAATTTTACTAAAAATCACCGTGAAAGTGGTTTTGGAGAAAAGCACAATCTTTCTGTTCAGCAAATGAATCCAATGTCATGTTTACAAATACAAATATCATGTTTTCTCAGGTTTCTGGAGCTTTCTTCCTAGCAAACTCGAATGTGTGGAGTATTTGACTCCAGGTGGAACCAATTAGCGTTTGCCAGCAGAAAAAAAAATGCTAAAATGCATTCAAAACCGTAAAGTCCATAGAGAATGTCCAGAAAACACAAACACACACAGAGGCTGTAGCAAGATCTGGGATTGAGATAGCTACAAATCACCAGATAGTTTTGTTTTCATCCAGGAGTATCTGGACAAATTGTTGTAGTTTTGAAGTGAAATTTAACCAAAAAATCACCGTGAAAGTGGTTTTGGAGAAAAGCACAATCTTTCTGTTCAGCAATGAATGCAATGTCATGTTTACAAATACAAATATCATGTTTTCTCAGGTTTTTGGAACTTTCTTCCTAGCAAACTCGAATGTGTGGAGTATTTGACTCCAGGTGGAACCAATTAGCTTTTTTCAGCTAAAAACAAAAACTTACATGCTAAAATGCATTCAAAACCTTAAAGTCCATGGAGAATGTCCAGAAAACACAAACACACACAGAGGCTGTAGCAAGATCTGGGATTGAGATAGCCACAACACACCAGATAGTTTTGTTTTCATCCAGGAGTATCTGAACAAATTGTTTTGGATTTCGGGTGAAATTTAACCAAAAATCACCGTGAAAGTGGTTTTGGAGAAAATCACAATCTTCCTGTTCGGCAAATGCATCCAATGTCATGTTTACAGAAAGAAATATCATGTTTTCTCAGGTTTCTGAAGCTTTCTTCCAAGAAAACTCGAATGTGTGGAGGATTTGACTCCAGGTGGAACCAATTAGCGTTTGCCAGCAGAAAACAAAAAGGGTCCTGCTAAAATGCATTCAAAACCTTAAAGTCCATAGAGAATGTCCAGAAAACACAAACGTACACAGAGGCTGTAGCAAGATCTGGGATTGAGATAGCTACAAATCACCAGATAGTTTTGTTTTCATCCAGGAGTATCTGGACAAATTGTTGTGGATTTCGGGTGAAATTTAACCAGAAATCACTGTGAAAGTGGTTTTGGAGAAAAGCAGAATCTTCCTGTTCGGCAAATGCATCCAATGTCATGTTTACAGAAGGAAATATCATGTTTTCTCAGGTTTCTGAAGCTTTCTTCCTAGAAAACTCGAATGTGTGGAGGATTTGACTCCAGGTGGAACCAATTAGCGTTTGCCAGCAGAAAAAAAATGCTAAAATGCATTCAAAACCGTAAAGTCCATAGAGAATGTCCAGAAAACACAAACACACACAGAGGCTGTAGCAAGATCTGGGATTGAGATAGCTACAAATCACCAGATAGCTTTGTTTTCATCCAGGAGTATCTGGACAAATTGTTGTAGTTTTGAAGTGAAATTTAACCAAAAAATCACCGTGAAAGTGGTTTTGGAGAAAAGCACAATCTTTCTGTTCAGCAATGAATGCAATGTCATGTTTACAAATACAAATATCATGTTTTCTCAGGTTTCTGGAGCTTTCTTCCTAGCAAACTCGAATGTGTGGAGGATTTGACTCCAGGTGGAACCAATTAGCGTTTGCCAGGAGAAAACAAAAGGTTCCTGCTAAAATGCATTCAAAACCGTAAAGTCCATGGAGAATGTCCAGAAAACACAAACACACACAGAGGCTGTAGCAAGATCTGGGATTGAGATAGCTACAAATCACCAGATAGTTTTGTTTTCATCCAGGAGTATCTGGACAAATTGTTGTGGATTTCAGGTGAAATTTAACCAAAAATCACCGTGAAAGTGGTTTTGGAGAAAAGCACAATCTTCCTGTTCGGCAAATGTATCCAATGTCATGTTTACAGAAACAAATATCATGTTTTCTCAGGTTTCTGGAGCTTTCTTCCTAGAAAACTCGAATGTGTGGAGGATTTGACTCCAGGTGAAACCAATTAGCGTTTGGCAGCAGAACACAAAAAGGGTCCTACTAAAATGCATTCAATACCTTAAAGTCCATAGAGAATATCCAGAAAACACAAACACCCAGAGGCTGTAGCAAGATCTGGGATTGAGATAGCTACAAATCACCAGATAGTTTTGTTTTCATCCAAGAGTATCTGGACAAATTGTTTTGGATTTCAGGTGAAATTTTACTAAAAATCACCGTGAAAGTGGTTTTGGAGAAAAGCACAATCTTTCTGTTCAGCAAATGAATTCAATGTCATGTTTACAAATACAAATATCATGTTTTGTCAGGTTTCTGGAGCTTTCTTCCTAGAAAACTCGAATGTGTGGAGGATTTGACTCCAGGTGGAACCAATTAGCGTTTGCCAGCAGAAAACAAGAAGGGTTCCTGCTAAAATGCATTCAAAACCGTAAAGTCCATAGAGAATGTCCAGAAAACACAAACACACACAGAGGCTGTAGCAAGATCTGGGATTGAGATAGCTACAAATCACCAGAGAGTTTTGTTTTCATCCAGGAGTATCTGGACAAATTGTTGTAGTTTTGAAGTGAAATTTAACCAAAAAATCACCGTGAAAGTGGTTTTGGAGAAAAGCACAATCTTTCTGTTCAGCAATGAATGCAATGTCATGTTTACAAATACAAATATCATGTTTTCTCAGGTTTCTGGAACTTTCTTCCTAGCAAACTCGAATGTGTGGAGGATTTGACTCCAGGTGGAACCAATTAGCGTTTGCCAGCAGAAAACAAAAAGGGTCCTGCTAAAATGCATTCAAAACCTTAAAGTCCATAGAGAATGTCCAGAAAACACAAACACCCAGAGGCTGTAGCAAGATCTGGGATTGAGATAGCTACAAATCACCAGATAGTTTTGTTTTCATCCAGGAGTATCTGGACAAATTGTTTTGGATTTCGGGTGAAATTTAACCAGAAATCACTGTGAAAGTGGTTTTGGAGAAAAGCACAATCTTCCTGTTCGGCAAATGCATCCAATGTCATGTTTACAGAAGGAAATATCATGTTTTCTCAGGTTTCTGGAGCTTTCTTCCTAGAAAACTCGAATGTGTGGAGGATTTGACTCCAGGTGGAACCAATTAGCGTTTGCCAGCAGAAAAAAAATGCTAAAATGCATTCAAAACCTTAAAGTCCATAGAGAATGTCCAGAAAACACAAACACACACAGAGGCTGTAGCAAGATCTGGGATTGAGATAGCTACAAATCACCAGATAGTTTTGTTTTCATCCAGGAGTATCTGGACAAATTGTTGTAGTTTTGAAGTGAAATTTAACCAAAAAATCACCGTGAAAGTGGTTTTGGAGAAAAGCACAATCTTCCTGTTCCGCAAATGTATCCAATGTCATGTTTACAGAAACAAATATCATGTTTTCTCAGGTTTCTGGAGCTTTCTTCCTAGAAAACTCGAATGTGTGGAGGATTTGACTCCAGGTGAAACCAATTAGCGTTTGGCAGCAGAACACAAAAAGGGTTCTGCTAAAATGCATTCAATACCTTAAAGTCCATAGAGAATATCCAGAAAACACATACACCCAGAGGCTGTAGCAAGATCTGGGATTGAGATAGCTACAAATCACCAGATAGTTTTGTTTTCATCCAGGAGTATCTGGACAAATTGTTGTGGATTTCGGGTGAAATTTTACTAAAAATCACCGTGAAAGTGGTTTTGGAGAAAAGCACAATCTTTCTGTTCAGCAAATGAATTCAATGTCATGTTTACAAATACAAATATCATGTTTTGTCAGGTTTCTGAAGCTTTCTTCCTAGAAAACTCGAATGTGTGGAGGATTTGACTCCAGGTGGAACCAATTAGCGTTTGCCAGCAGAAAACAAGAAGGGTTCCTGCTAAAATGCATTCAAAACCTTAAAGTCCATAGAGAATGTCCAGAAAACACAAACACACACAGAGGCTGTAGCAAGATCTGGGATTGAGATAGCTACAAATCACGAGATAGTTTTGTTTTCATCCAGGAGTATCTGGACAAATTGTTGTAGTTTTGAAGTGAAATTTAACCAAAAAATCACCGTGAAAGTGGTTTTGGAGAAAAGCACAATCTTTCTGTTCAGCAATGAATGCAATGTCATGTTTACAAATACAAATATCATGTTTTCTCAGGTTTCTGGAACTTTCTTCCTAGAAAACTCGAATGTGTGGAGGATTTGACTCCAGGTGGAACCAATTAGCGTTTGCCAGCAGAAAAAAAATGCTAAAATGCATTCAAAACCTTAAAGTCCATGGAGAATGTCCAGAAAACACAAACACACACAGAGGCTGTAGCAAGATCTGGGATTGAGATAGCTACAAATCACCAGATAGTTTTGTTTTCATCCAGGAGTATCTGGACAAATTGTTGTGGATTTCAGGTGAAATTTAACCAAAAATCACCGTGAAAGTGGTTTTGGAGAAAAGCACAATCTTCCTGTTCGGCAAATGTATCCAATGTCATGTTTACAGAAACAAATATCATGTTTTCTCAGGTTTCTGGAGCTTTCTTCCTAGAAAACTCGAATGTGTGGAGGATTTGACTCCAGGTGAAACCAATTAGCGTTTGGCAGCAGAACACAAAAAGGGTTCTGCTAAAATGCATTCAATACCTTAAAGTCCATAGAGAATATCCAGAAAACACAAACACCCAGAGGCTGTAGCAAGATCTGGGATTGAGATAGCTACAAATCACCAGATAGTTTTGTTTTCATCCAGGAGTATCTGGACAAATTGTTTTGGATTTCGGGTGAAATTTTACTAAAAATCACCGTGAAAGTGGTTTTGGAGAAAAGCACAATCTTTCTGTTCAGCAAATGAATTCAATGTCATGTTTACAAATACAAATATCATGTTTTCTCAGGTTTCTGGAGCTTTCTTCCTAGAAAACTCGAATGTGTGGAGGATTTGACTCCAGGTGGAACCAATTAGCGTTTGCCAGCAGAAAACAAGAAGGGTTCCTGCTAAAATGCATTCAAAACCGTAAAGTCCATAGAGAATGTCCAGAAAACACAAACACACACAGAGGCTGTAGCAAGATCTGGGATTGAGATAGCTACAAATCACGAGATAGTTTTGTTTTCATCCAGGAGTATCTGGACAAATTGTTGTAGTTTTGAAGTGAAATTTAACCAAAAAATCACCGTGAAAGTGGTTTTGGAGAAAAGCACAATCTTTCTGTTCAGCAATGAATGCAATGTCATGTTTACAAATACAAATATCATGTTTTCTCAGGTTTCTGGAACTTTCTTCCTAGCAAACTCGAATGTGTGGAGGATTTGACTCCAGGTGGAACCAATTAGCGTTTGGCAGCTAAAAACAAAAACTTACATGCTAAAATGAATTCAAAACCGTAAAGTCCATAGGGAATGTCTAGAAAACACAAACACACACAGAGGCTGTAGCAAGATCTGGGATTGAGATAGCCACAACACACCAGATAGTTTTGTTTTCATCCAGGAGTATCTGAACAAATTGTTTTGGATTTCGGGTGAAATTTAACCAAAAATCACCGTGAAAGTGGTTTTGGAGAAAAGCACAATCTTCCTGTTCGGCAAATGCATCCAATGTCATGTTTACAGATAGAAATATCATGTTTTCTCAGGTTTCTGAAGCTTTCTTCCAAGAAAACTCGAATGTGTGGAGGATTTGACTCCAGGTGGAACCAATTAGCGTTTCCCAGCTGAAAACAAAAAGGGTCCTGCTAAAATGCATTCAAAACCTTAAAGTCCATAGAGAATGTCCAGAAAACAGAAACACCCAGAGGCTGTAGCAAGATCTGGGATTGAGATAGCTACAAATCACCAGATAGTTTTGTTTTCATCCAGGAGTATCTGGACAAATTGTTGTGGATTTCGGTTGAAATTTAACCAGAAATCACGGTGAAAGTGGTTTTGGAGAAAAGCACAAACATGCTGTTCGGCAAATGAATCCAATGTCATGTTTACAGAAGGAAATATCATGTTTTCTCAGGTTTCTGAAGCTTTCCTCCTAGAAAACTCGAATGTGTGGAGGATTTGACTCCAGGTGGAACCAATTAGCGTTTGCCAGTTGAAAACAAAACCTTGCATGCTAAAATGCATTCAAAACCGTAAAGTCCATAGGGAATGTCTAGAAAACACAAACACACACAGAGGCTGTAGCAAGATCTGGGATGAGATAGCCACAACACACCAGATAGTTTTGTTTTCATCCAGGAGTATCTGAACAAATTGTTTTGGATTTCGGGTGAAATTTAACCAAAAATCACCGTGAAAGTGGTTTTGGAGAAAAGCACAATCTTCCTTTTCGGCAAATGCATCCAATGTCATGTTTACAGAAAGAAATATCATGTTTTCTCAGGATTCTGAAGCTTTCTTCCAAGAAAACTCGAATGTGTGGAGGAAATCGACTCCAGGTGGAACCAATTAGCGTTTGCCAGCAGAAAACAAAAAGGGTCCTGCTAAAATGCATTCAAAACCTTAAAGTCCATTGAGAATGTCCAGAAAACACAAACACACACAGAGGCTGTAGCAAGATCTGGGATTGAGATAGCTACAAATCACCAGATAGTTTTGTTTTCATCCAGGAGTATCTGGACAAATTGTTTTGGATTTCGGGTGAAATTTTACTAAAAATCACCGTGAAAGTGGTTTTGGAGAAAAGCACAATCTTTCTGTTCAGCAAATGAATTCAATGTCATGTTTACAAATACAAATATCATGTTTTCTCAGGTTTCTGGAGCTTTCTTCCTAGAAAACTCGAATGTGTGGAGGATTTGACTCCAGGTGGAACCAATTAGCGTTTGCCAGCAGAAACCAAAAAGGGTCCTGCTAAAATGCATTCAAAACCTTAACGTCCATAGAGAATGTCCAGAAAACACAAACACACACAGAGGCTGTAGCAAGATCTGGGATTGAGATAGCTACAAATCACCAGATAGTTTTGTTTTCATCCAGGAGGATCTGGACAAATTGTTGTGGATTTCAGGTGAAATTTAACCAAAAATCACCGTGAAAGTGGTTTTGGAGATAACCACAATCTTCCTGTTCGGCAAATGCATCCAATGTCATGTTTACAGAAAGAAAAACATGTTTTCTCAGGTTTCTGAAGCTTTCTTCCTAGAAAACTCGAATGCATGGAGTATTTGACTCCAGGTGGAAGCAATTAGCGTTTGCCAGCAGAAAACAAATGCTAAAATGCCATCAAAACCTTAAAGTCCATAGAGAATGTCCAGAAAACACAAACACACACAGAGGCTGTAAGAAGATCTGGGATTGAGATAGGTAATACTTACCAGGTAGTTTTGTTTTCATCTAGGAGTATCTGCACAAATTGTTGTGGATTTCGGGTGAAATTTAACCAAAAATCACCATGAAAGTGGTTTTAGAGAAAAGCATAATCTTTCTGTTAAGCAAATCAATCCAATGTCATGTTTACAAATACAAATATCATGTTTTCTCAGGTTTCTGGAGCTTTCTTCCTAGAAAACTCAAATGTGTGGAGTATTTGACTCCAGGTGGAACCAATTAGCGTTTCCCAGCTGAAAACAAAACCTTACAAACAAAAATGCATTCAAAACCTTAAAGTCGATCGAGAATATCCAGAAAACACAAACACACACAGAGGCTGTAGCAAGATCTGGGATTGACATAGCTACAAATCACCAGATAGTTTTGTTTTCATCCAGGAGTATCTGGACAAATTGTTGTGGATTTCGGGTTAACTGTAACCAAAAATCACCCTGAGTGGTTTTGGAGAAAAGCACAATCTTCCTGTTCGGCAAATGCATCCAATGTCATGTTTACTGAAAGAAATAACATGTTTTCTCAGGTTTCTGAAGCTTTCTTCCTAGAAAACTCGAATGTGTGGAGGATTTGACTCCAGGTGTAACCAATTAGCGATTACCAGCAGAAAACAAATGCTAAAATGCATTCAAAACCTTAAAGTCCATAGAGAATATCCAGAAAACACAAACACACACAGAGGCTGTAGCAAGATCTGGGATTGAGATAGCTACAAATCAACAGATAGTTTTTTGTTTTCAACCAGGAGAATCTGGACAAATTGTTGTAGTTTTGAAGTGAAATGTAACCAAAAAGTCACCGTGAAAGTGGTTTTGGAGAAAATCACAATCTTCCTGTTCGGCAAATGCATCCAATGTCATGTTTACTGAAAAAAATATCATGTTTTCTCAGGTTTCTGAAGCTTTCTTCCAAGAAAACTCGAATGTGTGCAGTATTTGACTCCAGGTGGAACCAATTAGACTTTGCCAGCAGAACACAAAAAGGGTTCTGCTAAAATGCATTCAAAAGCTTAAAGTGCATAGAGAATGTCCAGAAAACACAAACACACACAGAGGATGTAGCAAGATCTGGGATTGAGATAGCTACAAATCACCAGATAGTTTTGTTTTCATCCAGGAATATCTGGACAAATTTTTGTAGTTTTGAAGTGAAATTTAACCAAAAAATCACCGTGAAAGTGGTTTTGGAGAAAAGCACAATCTTTCTGTTCAGCAAAAGAATCCAATGTCATATGTACAAATACAAATATCATGTTGTCTCAGGATTCTGGAGATTTCTTTCTAGAAAACTCGAATGTGTGGAGGATTTGACTCTAGGTGGAACCAATTTCCGTTTACCAGCAGAAAACAAAAAGGGTCCTGCTAAAATGCATTCAAAACCGTAACGTCCATAGAGAATGTCCAGAAAACACAAACGCACACAGAGGCTGTAGCAAGATCTGGGATTGAGATAGCTACAAATCACCAGATAGTTTTGTTTTCATCCAGGAGTATCTGGACAAATTGTTGTGGATTTCGGGTTAACTGTAACCAAAAATCACCCTGAGTGGTTTTGCAGAAAAGCACAATCTTCCTGTTCGGCAAATGCATCCAATGTCATGTTTACTGAAAGAAATAACATGTTTTTTCAGGTTTCTGAAGCTTTCTTCCTAGAAAACTCGAATGTGTGGAGTATTTGACTCCAGGTGGAACCAATTAGCGATTGCCAGCAGAAAACAAATGCTAAAATGCCATCAAAACCTTAAAGTCCATAGAGAATATCCAGAAAACACAAACACACACAGAGGCTGTAGCAAGATCTGGGATTGAGATAGCTAGAAATCAACAGATAGTTTTTTGTTTTCAACCAGGAGAATCTGGACAAATTGTTGTAGTTTTGAAGTGAAATGTAACCAAAAAGTCACCGTGAAAGTGGTTTTGGAGAAAACCACAATCTTCCTGTTCGGCAAATGCATTCAATGTCATGTTTACAGAAAGAAATATCATGTTTTCTCAGGTTTCTGAAGCTTTCTTCCTAGAAAACTCGAATGTGTGGAGAATTTGACTCCAGGTGGAACCAATTAGCGTTTGCCAGCAGAAAACAAAAAGGGTCCTGCTAAAATGCATTCAAAACCGTAACGTCCATAGAGAATGTCCAGAAAACACAAACACACACAGAGGCTGCAGCAAGATCTGGGATTGAGATAGCTACAAATCACCAGATAGTTTTTTGTTTTCATCCAGGAGTATCTGGACAAATTGTTGTGTATTTCAGGTGAAATTTAACCAAAAATCACCGTGAAAGTGGTTTTGGAGTAAATCACAATCTTCGTGTTCGGCAAATGCATCCAATGTCATGGTTACAGAAAGAAATATCATGTTTTCTCAGGTTTTTGAAGCTTTCTTCCTAGAATACTCGAATGTGTGGAGGATTTGACTCCAGGTGGAACCAATTAGCGTTTGCCAGCAGAAAAGAAATGCTAAAATGCATTCAAAACCGTAAAGTCCATAGAGAATGTCCAGAAAACACAAACACACACAGAGGCTGTAGCAAGGTCTGGGATTGAGATAGCTAATACTTACCAGGTAGTTTTGTTTTCATCCAGGAGTATCTGCACAAATTGTTGTGGATTTCGGGTGAAATTTAACCAAAAATCACCATGAAAGTGGTTTTAGAGAAAAGCACAATCTTTCTGTTAAGCAAATGAATCCAATGTCATGTTTACAAATACAAATATCATGTTTTCTCAGGTTTCTGGAGCTTTCTTCCTAGAAAACTCGAATGTGTGGAGTATTTGACTCCAGGTGGAACCAATTAGCGTTTCCCAGCTGAAAACAAAACCTTACAAACAAAAATGCATTCAAAACCTTAAAGTCGATCGAGAATATCCAGAAAACACAAACACACACAGAGGCTGTAGCAAGATCTGGGATTGACATAGCTACAAATCACCAGATAGTTTTGTTTTCATCCAGGAGTATCTGGACAAATTGTTGTGGATTTCGGGTTAACTGTAACCAAAAATCACCCTGAGTGGTTTTGGAGAAAAGCACAATCTTCCTGTTCGGCAAATGCATCCAATGTCATGTTTACTGAAAGAAATAACATGTTTTCTCAGGTTTCTGAAGCTTTCTTCCTAGAAAACTCGAATGTGTGGAGGATTTGACTCCAGGTGGAACCAATTAGCGATTACCAGCAGAAAACAAATGCTAAAATGCATTCCAAACCTTAAAGTCCATAGAGAATATCCAGAAAACACAAACACACACAGAGGCTGTAGCAAGATCTGGGATTGAGATAGCTAGAAATCAACAGATAGTTTTTTGTTTTCAACCAGGAGAATCTGGACAAATTGTTGTAGTTTTGAAGTGAAATGTAACCAAAAAGTCACCGTGAAAGTGGTTTTGGAGACAATCACAATCTTCCTGTTCGGCAAATGCATCCAATGTGATGTTTACTGAAAGAAATATCATGTTTTCTCAGGTTTCTGAAGCTTTCTTCCAAGAAAACTCGAATGTGTGCAGTATTTGACTCCAGGTGGAACCAATTAGCGTTTGGCAGCAGAACACAAAAAGGGTTCTGCTAAAATGCATTCAAAACCTTAAAGTCCATAGAGAATGTCCAGAAAACACAAACACACACAGAGGCTGTAGCAAGATCTGGGATTGAGATAGCTACAAATCACCAGATAGTTTTGTTTTCATCCAGGAATATCTGGACAAATTGTTTTAGTTTTGAAGTGAAATTTAACCAAAAAATCACCGTGAAAGTGGTTTTGGAGAAAAGCACAATCTTTCTGTTCAGCAAAAGAATCCAATGTCATATGTACAAATACAAATATCATGTTGTCTCAGGTTTCTGGAGATTTCTTTCTAGAAAACTCGAATGTGTGGAGGATTTGACTCTAGGTGGAACCAATTTCCGTTTACCAGCAGAAAACAAAAAGGGTCCTGCTAAAATGCATTGAAAACCGTAACGTCCATAGAGAATGTCCAGAAAACACAAACGCACACAGAGGCTGTAGCAAGATCTAGGATTGAGATTGCTACAAATCACCAGATAGTTTTGTTTTCATCCAGGAGTATCTGGACAAATTGTTGTGGATTTCGGGTTAACTGTAACCAAAAATCACCCTGAGTGGTTTTGGAGAAAAGCACAATATTCCTGTTCGGCAAATGCATCCAATGTCATGTTTACTGAAAGAAATAACATGTTTTCTCAGGTTTCTGAAGCTTTCTTCCTAGAAAACTCGAATGTGTGGAGGATTTGACTCCAGGTGGAACCAATTAGTGATTGCCAGCAGAAAACAAATGCTAAAATGCATTCAAAACCTTAAAGTCCATAGAGAATATCCAGAAAACACAAACACACACAGAGGCTGTAGCAAGATCTGGGATTGAGATAGCTACAAATCACCAGATAGTTTTTTGTTTTCATCCAGGAGTATCTGGACAAATTGTTGTGGATTTCAGGTGAAATTTAACCAAAAATCACCGAGAAAGGGGTTTTGGAGTAAATCACAATCTTCGTGTTCTGCAAATGCATCCAATGTCATGGTCACAGAAAAAATATCATGTTTTCTCAGGTTTTTGAAGCTTTCTTCCTAGAAAACTCGAATGTGTGTAGTATTTGACTCCAGGTGGAACCAATTAGCGTTTGCCAGCAGAAAACAAAAAGGGTCCTGCTAAAATGCATTCAAAACCTTAAAGTCCATAGAGAATATCCACAAAACACAAACATACACAGAGGCTGTAGCAAGATCTGGGATTGAGATAGGTACAAATCACTAGATATTTTTGTTTTCATGCAGGAGTATCTGGACTAATTGTTGTAGTTTTGAAGTGAAATTTAACCAAAAAATCACCGTGAAAGTGGTTTTGTAGAAAAGCACAATCTTTCTGTTCAGCAAATGAATCCAATGTCATGTTTACAAATACAAATATCATGTTTTCTCAGGTTTCTGGAGCTTTCTTCCTAGAAAACTTGAATGTGCGGAGAATTTAACTCCAGGTGGAACCAATTAGTGTTTGCCAGCAGAACACAAAAACGTTCTGCTAAAATGCATTCAAAACCTTAAAGTCCATAGAGAATATCCAGAAAACACAAACACACACAGAGGCTGTAGCAAGATCTGGGATTGAGATAACTACAAATCACCAGATAGTTTTGTTTTAATCGTAAGTATCTGGACAAATTGTTGTGGATTTCGGGTGAAATTTAACCAAAAATCACCGTGAACGTGGTTTTGGAGAAAAGCACAATCTTCCTGTTCGGCAAATGCATCCAATGTCATGTTTACGGAAAGAAATATCATGTTTTCTCAGGTTTCTGAAGGTTTCTTCCTAGAAAACTCGAATGTGTGGAGAATTTGACTCCAGGTGGAACCAATCAGCTTTTTGTAGCTAAAAACAAAAACTTACATGGTAAAATGCACTCAAAACCGTAAAGTCCATAGAGAATGTCCAGAAAACACAAAAAAACAAAGAGGCTGTAGCAAGATCTGGGATTGAGATAGCCACAACACACTAGATAGATCTGTTTTCATCCAGGAGTATCTGGACAAATTGTTGTGCATTTTGGGTGAAATTTAACCAAAAATCACCGTGAAAGTGGTTTTCGAGAAAAGCACAATGTTCCTGTTCGGCAAATGCATCCAATGTCATGTTTACAAAAAAAAATATCATGTTTTCTCAGGTTTCTGAAGCTTTCTTCCTAGAAAACTCGAATGTGTGGAGTATTTGACTGCAGGTGGAACCAATTAGCATTTGCCAGCTGAAAACAAAAAGGGTCCTGCTAAAATGCATTCAAAACCTTAAAGTCCATAGAGAATACCCAGAAAACACAAACACACACAGAGGCTGTAGCAAGATCTGGGATTGAGATAGCTACAAATCACCAGATAGTTTTGTTTTCATCCAGGAGTATCTGGACAAATTGTTGTGGATTATGGGTGAAATTTAACCAAAAATCACCGTGAAAGTGGTTTTGGAGAAAAGCACAATCTTTCTGTTCAGCAAATGAATCCAATGTCATGTTTACAGAAAGAAATATCATGTTTTCTCAGGTTTTTGAAGCTTTCTTCCTAGAAAACTCGAATGTGTGTAGTATTTGACTCCAGGTGGAACCAATTAGCGTTTGCCAGCAGAAAACTAAATCTTACATGCTAAAATGCATTCAAAACCTTAAAGTCAATAGAGAATATCCAGAAAACAAAAACACACACAGAGGCTATAGCAAGATCTGGGATTGAGATAGCTACAAATCACCAGATAGTTTTGTTTTCATCCAGGAGTATCTGGACAAATTGTTGTGGATTTCGGGTGAAATTTAACCAAAAAACCACCGTGAAAGTGGTTTTGGAGAAAAGCACAATCTTTCTGTTCAGCAAATGAATCCAATGTCATGTTTACAAATACAAATATCATGTTTTCTCAGGTTTCTGGAGCTTTCTTCCTAGAAAACTTGAATGTGCGGAGAATTTAACTCCAGGTGGAACCAATTAGTGTTTGCCAGCAGAACACAAAAACGTTCTGCTAAAATGCATTCAAAACCTTAAAGTCCATAGAGAATATCCAGAAAACACAAACACACACAGAGGCTGTAGCAAGATCTGGGATTGAGATAACTACAAATCACCAGATAGTTTTGTTTTAATCGTAAGTATCTGGACAAATTGTTGTGGATTTCGGGTGAAATTTAACCAAAAATCACCGTGAACGTGGTTTTGGAGAAAAGCACAATCTTCCTGTTCGGCAAATGCATCCAATGTCATGTTTACGGAAAGAAATATCATGTTTTCTCAGGTTTCTGAAGGTTTCTTCCTAGAAAACTCGAATGTGTGGAGAATTTGACTCCAGGTGGAACCAATCAGCTTTTTGTAGCTAAAAACAAAAACTTACATGGTAAAATGCACTCAAAACCGTAAAGTCCATAGAGAATGTCCAGAAAACACAAAAAAACAAAGAGGCTGTAGCAAGATCTGGGATTGAGATAGCCACAACACACTAGATAGATCTGTTTTCATCCAGGAGTATCTGGACAAATTGTTGTGCATTTTGGGTGAAATTTAACCAAAAATCACCGTGAAAGTGGTTTTCGAGAAAAGCACAATGTTCCTGTTCGGCAAATGCATCCAATGTCATGTTTACAAAAAAAAATATCATGTTTTCTCAGGTTTCTGAAGCTTTCTTCCTAGAAAACTCGAATGTGTGGAGTATTTGACTGCAGGTGGAACCAATTAGCATTTGCCAGCTGAAAACAAAAAGGGTCCTGCTAAAATGCATTCAAAACCTTAAAGTCCATAGAGAATACCCAGAAAACACAAACACACACAGAGGCTGTAGCAAGATCTGGGATTGAGATAGCTACAAATCACCAGATAGTTTTGTTTTCATCCAGGAGTATCTGGACAAATTGTTGTGGATTATGGGTGAAATTTAACCAAAAATCACCGTGAAAGTGGTTTTGGAGAAAAGCACAATCTTTCTGTTCAGCAAATGAATCCAATGTCATGTTTACAGAAAGAAATATCATGTTTTCTCAGGTTTTTGAAGCTTTCTTCCTAGAAAACTCGAATGTGTGTAGTATTTGACTCCAGGTGGAACCAATTAGCGTTTGCCAGCAGAAAACTAAATCTTACATGCTAAAATGCATTCAAAACCTTAAAGTCAATAGAGAATATCCAGAAAACAAAAACACACACAGAGGCTATAGCAAGATCTGGGATTGAGATAGCTACAAATCACCAGATAGTTTTGTTTTCATCCAGGAGTATCTGGACAAATTGTTGTGGATTTCGGGTGAAATTTAACCAAAAAACCACCGTGAAAGTGGTTTTGGAGAAAAGCACAATCTTTCTGTTCAGCAAATGAATCCAATGTCATGTTTACAGAAAGAAATATCATGTTTTCTCAGGTTTCTGAAGCTTTCTTCCTAGAAAACTCGAATGTGTGGAGTATTTGACTCCAGGTGGAACGAATTAGCGTTTGCCAGCAGAAAACAAAAAGGGTCCTGCTAAAATGCATTCAAAACCTTAAAGTCCATAGAGAATATCCAGAAAACACAAACACACACAGAGGCTGTAGCAAGATCTGGGATTGAGATAGCTACAAATCACCAGATAGTTTTGTTTTCATCCAGGAGTATCTGGACAAAGTGTTGTAGTTTTGAAGTGAAATTTAACCCAAAAATCACCGTGAAAGTGGTTTTGGAGAAAAGCACAATCATCCTGTTCTGCAAATGCATCCAATGTCATGTTTACAAATAAAAATATCATGTTTTCTCAGGTTTCTGATGTTTTCTTCCAAGAAAACTCGAATGTGTGGAGTATTTGACTCCAGGTGGAACCAATTAGCATTCGCCAGCAGAAAACAAAAAGGGTCCTGCTAAAATGCATTCAAAACCGTAAAGTCCATAGAAAATATCCAGAACACACATACACACACAGAGGCTGTAGCAAGATCGGGGATTGAGATAGCTACAATTCACCAGATAGTTTTGTTTTCATCCAGGAGTATCTGGACAAATTGTTGTGGATTTCGGATGAAATTTAACCAAAAATCACCGTGAAAGTGGTTTTGGAGAAAAGCACAATCTTCCTGTTCGGCAAATGCATCCAATGTTATGTTCCCAAATGAAAATATCATGTTTTCTCAGGTTTCTGAAGCTTTCTTCCTAGAAAACTCGAATGTGTGGAGGATTTGACTCCAGGTGGAACCAATTAGCGTTTGCCAGCAGAAAACAAAAAGGGTCCTGCCAAAATGCATTCCAAACCTTAAAGTCCATAGAGAATATCCAGAAAACACAAACATACACAGAGGCTGTAGCAAGATCTGGGATTGAGATAGCTACAAATCACTAGATAGTTTTGTTTTCATCCAGGAGTATCTGGACAAATTGTTGTAGTTTTGAAGTGAAATATAACCAAAATATCACCGTGAAAGTGGTTTTGGAGAAAAGCACAATCTTTCTGTTCAGCAAATGAATCCAATGTCATGTTTACAAATACAAATATCATGTTTTCTCAGGTTTCTGAAGCTTTCTTCCTATAGAACTCGAATGTGTGGAGAATTTAACTCCAAGTGGAACCAATTAGCATTTGCCAGCAGAAAACAAAACCTTACATGCTAAAATGCATTCAAAACTGTAAAGTCCATAGAGAATGTCCAGAAAACACAAACACACACAGAGGCTGTAGCATGATCTGGGATTGAGATAGCTACAAATCACCAGATAGTTTTGTTTTCATCCAGGAGTATCTGGACTAATTGTTGTGGATTTCGGGTGAAATTTAACCAAAAATCACCGTGAAAGTGGTTTTGGAGAAAAGCACAATCTTCCTGTTCGGCAAATGCATCCAATGTCATGTTTATAGAAAGAAATATCATGTTTTCTCAGGTTTCGGATGCTTTCTTCCTCGAAAACTCGAATGTGTGGAGTATTTGACTCCTGGTGGAACCAATTAGCGTTTGCCAGCAGAACACAAAAACGTTCTGCTAAAATGCATTCCAAACCTTAAAGTCCATAGAGAATATCCAGAAAACACAAACACACACAGAGGCTGTAGCAAGATCTGGGATTGAGATAGCTACAAATCACCAGATAGTTTTGTTTTAATCATAAGTATCTGGACAAATTGTTGTGGATTTCGGGTGAAATTTAACCAGAAATCACTGTGAAAGTGGTTTTGGAGAAAAGCACAATCTTCCTGTTCGGCAAATGCATCCAATGTCATGTTTACAGAAAGAAATATCATGTTTTCTCAGGTTTCTGAAGCTTTCTTCCTAGAAAACTCGAATGTGTGGAGTATTTGACTCAAGGTGGAATCAATTAGCTTTTGGCAGCTAAAAACAAAAACTTACATGCTAAAATGCATTCAAAACCGTAAAGTCCATAGAGAATGTCCAGAAAACACAAACAAAAACAGAAGTTGTAGCAAGATCTGGGATTGAGATAGCCACAACACACCAGATAGTTTTGTTTTCATCCAGGAGTATCTGGACAAATTGTTGTGGATTTCGGATGAAATTTAACCAAAAATCTCCGTGAAAGTGGTATTTGAGAAAAGCACAATCATCCGGTTCGGGAAATGTATCCAATGTCATGTTTACAAATAAAAATATCATGTTTTCTCAGGTTTCTGAAGCTTTCTTCCTAGAAAACTCGAATTTGTGGAGTATTTGACTCCAGGTGGAACCAATTAGCGTTCGCCAGCAGAAAACAAAATGGGTCCTGCTAAAATGCATTCCAAACCTTAAAGTCCATAGAGAATATCCAGAAAACACAAACACACACAGAGGCTGTAGCAAGTTCTGGGATTGAGATAGCCACAACACACCAGATAGTTTTGTTTTCATCCAGGAGTATCTGGACAAATTGTTGTAGTTTTGAAGTGAAATGTAACCAAAAAATAACAGTGAAAGTGGTTTTGGAGAAAAGCACAATCCAGGAGTATCTGGACAAATTGTAGTGGATTTCGGGTGAAATTTAACCAAAAATGACCGTGAAAGAGGTTTTGGAGAAAATCACAAACTTCCTGTTCGGCAAATGAATCCAATGTCATGTTTACACAAAGAAATATCATGTTTTCTCAGGTTTCTGAAGCTTTCTTCCTAGAAAACTCGAATGTGTGGAGTATTTGACTCCAGGTGGAACCAATTAGCTTTTGGCAGCTAAAAACAAAAACTTACGTGCTAAAATGCATTCAAAACCTTAAAGTCCATAGAGAATGTCCAGAAAACACAAACACACACAGAGGCTGTAGCAAGTTCTGGGATTGAGATAGCCACAACACACCAGATAGTTTTGTTTTCATCCAGGAGTATCTGGACAAATTGTTGTGGATTTCCAGTGAAATTTAACAAAAAATCACCGTCAAAGTGGTTTTGGAGAAAATTGCAATCTTCCTGTTTGGCAAATGCATCCAATGTCATGTTTACAGAAAGAAATATCATGTTTTCTCAGGTTTCTGAAGATTTCTTCCTAGAAAACACGAATTTGTGGAGTATTTGACTCCAGGTGGTACCAATTAGCGTTTGCCAGCAGAAAACAAAAAGAGTCCTGTTAAAATGCATTGAAAACCGTAAAGTCGATCGAGAATATCCAGAAAACACAAACACACACAGAGGCTGTAGCAAGATCTGGGCTTGAGATAGCTACAAATCACCAGATAGTTTTGTTTTCATCCAGGAGTATCTGGACAAATTGTTGTGTATTTCAGGTGAAATTTAACCAAAAATCACCGTGAAAGTGGTTTCGGAGAAAAGCACAAACATGCTGTTCGGCAAATGAATCCAATGTCATGTTTACAGAAAGAAATATCATGTGTCTTATGTTTCTGAAGCTTTCTTCCTAGAAAACTCGAATGTGTGGAGTATTTGACTCCAGGTGGAACCAATTAGCGTTTGCCAGCAGAAAAGAAAAAGGGTCCTGCTAAAATGCATTCAAAACCTTAAAGTCCTTAGAGAATATCCAGAAAACACAAACACACACAGAGGCTGTTGCTTGATCTGGAATTGAGATAGCCACAACACACCAGATAGTTTTCTTTTCATCCAGGAGTATCTGGACAAATTGTTGTGTATTTTGGGTGAAATTTATCCAAAATCACCGTGAAAGTGGTTTTGGAGAAAAGCACAATGTTCCTGTTCCGCAAATGCATCCAATGTCATGTTTACAAATAAAAATATCATGTTTTCTCAGGTTTCTGAAGCTTTCTTCCTAGAAAACTCGAATGTGTGAAGGATTTGACTCCAGGTGGAACCAATTAGCGTTTGCCAGCAGAAAACAAAAAGGGTCCTGCTAAAATGCACTCAAAACCTTAAAGTCCATAGAGAATATCCAGAAAACACAAACACACACAGAGGCTGTAGCATGATCTGGGATTGAGATAGCTACAAATCACCAGATAGTTTTTTGTTTTCATCCAGGAGTATCTGGACAAATTGTTGTGGATTTCCGGTGAAATTTAACCAAAAATCACCGTGAAAGTGGTTTTGGAGAAAAGCACAATCTTCCTGTTCGGCAAATGCATCCAATGTCATGTTTACAGAAAGAAATATCATGTTTTCTCAGGTTTCTGGAGCTTTCTTCCTAGAAAACTCGAATGTGTGGAGTATTTGACTCCAGGTGGAACCAATTAGCTTTTGGCCGCTAAAAACAAAAACTTGCATGCTAAAATGCACTCAAAACCGTAAAGTCCATAGAATGTCCGGAAAACACAAACACACACAGAGGCTGTAGCAAGATCTGGGATTGAGATAGCCACAACACACCAGATAGTTTTGTTTTCATCCAGGAGTATCTGAACAAATTGTTTTGGATTTCGGGTGAAATTTAACCAAAAATCACCGTGAAAGTGATTTTGGAGAAAATCACAATCTTCCTGTTCGGCAAATGCATCCAATGAAATGTTTACAGAAAGAAATATCATGTTTTCTCAGGTTTCTGAAGCTTTCTTCCAAGAAAACTTGAATGTGTGGAGGATTTGACTCCAGGTGGAACCAATTAGCGTTTGCCATCAGAAAGCAAAAAGGGTCCTGCTAAAATGCATTCAAAACCATAAAGTCCATAGAGAATATCCAGAAAACACAAACACACACAGAGGCTGTAGCATGATCTGGGATTGAGATAGCCACAACACACCAGATAGTTTTCTTTTCATCCAGGAGTATCTGGACAAATTGTTGTGTATTTTGGTTGAAATTTAACCAAAATCACCGTGAAAGTGGTTTTGGAGAAATGCACAATGTTCCTGTTCGGCAAAAGCATCCAATGTCATGTTTACAAATAAAAATATCATGTTTTCTCAGGTTTCTGAAGCTTTCTTCCTAGAAAACTCGAATGTGTGGAGTATTTGACTCCAGGTGGAACCAATTAGCGTTCGCCAGCAGAAAACAAAATGGGTCCTGCTAAAATGCATTCCAAACCTTAAAGTCCATAGAGAATATCCAGAAAACACAAACACACACAGAGGCTGTAGCAAGATCTGGGATTGAGATAGCCACAAATCAGCAGATAGTTTTTTGTTTTCATCCAGGAGTATCTGGACAAATTGTAGTGGATTTCGGGTGAAATTTAACCAAAAATCACCGTGAAAGAGGTTTTGGAGAAAAGCACAAACTTCCTGTTCGGCAAATGAATCCAATGTCATGTTTACACAAAGAAATATCATGTTTTCTCAGGTTTCTGAAGCTTTCTTCCTAGAAAACTCGAATGTGTGGAGGATTTGACTCCAGGTGGAACCAATTAGCTTTTGGCAGCTAAAAACAAAAACTTACATGCTAAAATGCATTCAAAACCTTAAAGTCCATAGAGAATGTCCAGAAAACACAAACACACACAGAGGCTGTAGCAAGTTCTGGGATTGAGATAGCCACAACACACCAGATAGTTTTGTTTTCATCCAGGAGTATCTGGACAAATTGTTGTGGATTTCCAGTGAAATTTAACAAAAAATCACCGTCAAAGTGGTTTTGGAGAAAATTGCAATCTTCCTGTTTGGCAAATGCATCCAATTTCATGTTTACAGAAGGAAATATCATGTTTTCTCAGGTTTCTGAAGCTTTCTTCCTAGAAAACTCGAATGTGTGGAGTATTTGACTCCTGGTGGAACCAATTAGCGTTTGCCAGCAGAACACAAAAACGTTCTGCTAAAATGCATTCAAAACCTTAAAGTCCATAGAGAATATCCAGAAAACACAAACACACACAGAGGCTGTAGCAAGATCTGGGATTGAGATAACTACAAATCACCAGATAGTTTTGTTTTAATCGTAAGTATCTGGACAAATTGTTGTGGATTTCGGGTGAAATTTAACCAAAAATCACCGTGAACGTGGTTTTGGAGAAAAGCACAATCTTCCTGTTCGGCAAATGCATCCAATGTCATGTTTACAGAAAGAAATATCATGTTTTCTCAGGTTTCTGAAGCTTTCTTCCTAGAAAACTCGAATGTGTGGAGGATTTGACTCCAGGTGGAACCAATTAGTGATTGCCAGCAGAAAACAAATGCTAAAATGCATTCAAAACCTTAAAGTCCATAGAGAATATCCAGAAAACACAAACACACACAGAGGCTGTAGCAAGATCTGGGATTGAGATAGCTACAAATCACCAGATAGTTTTTTGTTTTCATCCAGGAGTATCTGGACAAATTGTTGTGGATTTCAGGTGAAATTTAACCAAAAATCACCGAGAAAGGGGTTTTGGAGTAAATCACAATCTTCGTGTTCTGCAAATGCATCCAATGTCATGTTCACAGAAAAAATATCATGTTTTCTCAGGTTTTTGAAGCTTTCTTCCTAGAAAACTCGAATGTGTGTAGTATTTGACTCCAGGTGGAACCAATTAGCGTTTGCCAGCAGAAAACAAAAAGGGTCCTGCTAAAATGCATTCAAAACCTTAAAGTCCATAGAGAATATCCACAAAACACAAACATACACAGAGGCTGTAGCAAGATCTGGGATTGAGATAGGTACAAATCACTAGATATTTTTGTTTTCATGCAGGAGTATCTGGACTAATTGTTGTAGTTTTGAAGTGAAATTTAACCAAAAAATCACCGTGAAAGTGGTTTTGTAGAAAAGCACAATCTTTCTGTTCAGCAAATGAATCCAATGTCATGTTTACAAATACAAATATCATGTTTTCTCAGGTTTCTGGAGCTTTCTTCCTAGAAAACTTGAATGTGCGGAGAATTTAACTCCAGGTGGAACCAATTAGTGTTTGCCAGCAGAACACAAAAACGTTCTGCTAAAATGCATTCAAAACCTTAAAGTCCATAGAGAATATCCAGAAAACACAAACACACACAGAGGCTGTAGCAAGATCTGGGATTGAGATAACTACAAATCACCAGATAGTTTTGTTTTAATCGTAAGTATCTGGACAAATTGTTGTGGATTTCGGGTGAAATTTAACCAAAAATCACCGTGAACGTGGTTTTGGAGAAAAGCACAATCTTCCTGTTCGGCAAATGCATCCAATGTCATGTTTACGGAAAGAAATATCATGTTTTCTCAGGTTTCTGAAGGTTTCTTCCTAGAAAACTCGAATGTGTGGAGAATTTGACTCCAGGTGGAACCAATCAGCTTTTTGTAGCTAAAAACAAAAACTTACATGGTAAAATGCACTCAAAACCGTAAAGTCCATAGAGAATGTCCAGAAAACACAAAAAAACAAAGAGGCTGTAGCAAGATCTGGGATTGAGATAGCCACAACACACTAGATAGATCTGTTTTCATCCAGGAGTATCTGGACAAATTGTTGTGCATTTTGGGTGAAATTTAACCAAAAATCACCGTGAAAGTGGTTTTCGAGAAAAGCACAATGTTCCTGTTCGGCAAATGCATCCAATGTCATGTTTACAAAAAAAAATATCATGTTTTCTCAGGTTTCTGAAGCTTTCTTCCTAGAAAACTCGAATGTGTGGAGTATTTGACTGCAGGTGGAACCAATTAGCATTTGCCAGCTGAAAACAAAAAGGGTCCTGCTAAAATGCATTCAAAACCTTAAAGTCCATAGAGAATACCCAGAAAACACAAACACACACAGAGGCTGTAGCAAGATCTGGGATTGAGATAGCTACAAATCACCAGATAGTTTTGTTTTCATCCAGGAGTATCTGGACAAATTGTTGTGGATTATGGGTGAAATTTAACCAAAAATCACCGTGAAAGTGGTTTTGGAGAAAAGCACAATCTTTCTGTTCAGCAAATGAATCCAATGTCATGTTTACAGAAAGAAATATCATGTTTTCTCAGGTTTTTGAAGCTTTCTTCCTAGAAAACTCGAATGTGTGTAGTATTTGACTCCAGGTGGAACCAATTAGCGTTTGCCAGCAGAAAACTAAATCTTACATGCTAAAATGCATTCAAAACCTTAAAGTCAATAGAGAATATCCAGAAAACAAAAACACACACAGAGGCTATAGCAAGATCTGGGATTGAGATAGCTACAAATCACCAGATAGTTTTGTTTTCATCCAGGAGTATCTGGACAAATTGTTGTGGATTTCGGGTGAAATTTAACCAAAAAACCACCGTGAAAGTGGTTTTGGAGAAAAGCACAATCTTTCTGTTCAGCAAATGAATCCAATGTCATGTTTACAGAAAGAAATATCATGTTTTCTCAGGTTTCTGAAGCTTTCTTCCTAGAAAACTCGAATGTGTGGAGTATTTGACTCCAGGTGGAACGAATTAGCGTTTGCCAGCAGAAAACAAAAAGGGTCCTGCTAAAATGCATTCAAAACCTTAAAGTCCATAGAGAATATCCAGAAAACACAAACACACACAGAGGCTGTAGCAAGATCTGGGATTGAGATAGCTACAAATCACCAGATAGTTTTGTTTTCATCCAGGAGTATCTGGACAAAGTGTTGTAGTTTTGAAGTGAAATTTAACCCAAAAATCACCGTGAAAGTGGTTTTGGAGAAAAGCACAATCATCCTGTTCTGCAAATGCATCCAATGTCATGTTTACAAATAAAAATATCATGTTTTCTCAGGTTTCTGATGTTTTCTTCCAAGAAAACTCGAATGTGTGGAGTATTTGACTCCAGGTGGAACCAATTAGCATTCGCCAGCAGAAAACAAAAAGGGTCCTGCTAAAATGCATTCAAAACCGTAAAGTCCATAGAAAATATCCAGAACACACATACACACACAGAGGCTGTAGCAAGATCGGGGATTGAGATAGCTACAATTCACCAGATAGTTTTGTTTTCATCCAGGAGTATCTGGACAAATTGTTGTGGATTTCGGATGAAATTTAACCAAAAATCACCGTGAAAGTGGTTTTGGAGAAAAGCACAATCTTCCTGTTCGGCAAATGCATCCAATGTTATGTTCCCAAATGAAAATATCATGTTTTCTCAGGTTTCTGAAGCTTTCTTCCTAGAAAACTCGAATGTGTGGAGGATTTGACTCCACGTGGAACCAATTAGCGTTTGCCAGCAGAAAACAAAAAGGGTCCTGCCAAAATGCATTCCAAACCTTAAAGTCCATAGAGAATATCCAGAAAACACAAACATACACAGAGGCTGTAGCAAGATCTGGGATTGAGATAGCTACAAATCACTAGATAGTTTTGTTTTCATCCAGGAGTATCTGGACAAATTGTTGTAGTTTTGAAGTGAAATATAACCAAAATATCACCGTGAAAGTGGTTTTGGAGAAAAGCACAATCTTTCTGTTCAGCAAATGAATCCAATGTCATGTTTACAAATACAAATATCATGTTTTCTCAGGTTTCTGAAGCTTTCTTCCTATAGAACTCGAATGTGTGGAGAATTTAACTCCAAGTGGAACCAATTAGCATTTGCCAGCAGAAAACAAAACCTTACATGCTAAAATGCATTCAAAACTGTAAAGTCCATAGAGAATGTCCAGAAAACACAAACACACACAGAGGCTGTAGCATGATCTGGGATTGAGATAGCTACAAATCACCAGATAGTTTTGTTTTCATCCAGGAGTATCTGGACTAATTGTTGTGGATTTCGGGTGAAATTTAACCAAAAATCACCGTGAAAGTGGTTTTGGAGAAAAGCACAATCTTCCTGTTCGGCAAATGCATCCAATGTCATGTTTATAGAAAGAAATATCATGTTTTCTCAGGTTTCGGATGCTTTCTTCCTCGAAAACTCGAATGTGTGGAGTATTTGACTCCTGGTGGAACCAATTAGCGTTTGCCAGCAGAACACAAAAACGTTCTGCTAAAATGCATTCCAAACCTTAAAGTCCATAGAGAATATCCAGAAAACACAAACACACACAGAGGCTGTAGCAAGATCTGGGATTGAGATAGCTACAAATCACCAGATAGTTTTGTTTTAATCATAAGTATCTGGACAAATTGTTGTGGATTTCGGGTGAAATTTAACCAGAAATCACTGTGAAAGTGGTTTTGGAGAAAAGCACAATCTTCCTGTTCGGCAAATGCATCCAATGTCATGTTTACAGAAAGAAATATCATGTTTTCTCAGGTTTCTGAAGCTTTCTTCCTAGAAAACTCGAATGTGTGGAGTATTTGACTCAAGGTGGAATCAATTAGCTTTTGGCAGCTAAAAACAAAAACTTACATGCTAAAATGCATTCAAAACCGTAAAGTCCATAGAGAATGTCCAGAAAACACAAACAAAAACAGAAGTTGTAGCAAGATCTGGGATTGAGATAGCCACAACACACCAGATAGTTTTGTTTTCATCCAGGAGTATCTGGACAAATTGTTGTGGATTTCGGATGAAATTTAACCAAAAATCTCCGTGAAAGTGGTATTTGAGAAAAGCACAATCATCCGGTTCGGGAAATGTATCCAATGTCATGTTTACAAATAAAAATATCATGTTTTCTCAGGTTTCTGAAGCTTTCTTCCTAGAAAACTCGAATTTGTGGAGTATTTGACTCCAGGTGGAACCAATTAGCGTTCGCCAGCAGAAAACAAAATGGGTCCTGCTAAAATGCATTCCAAACCTTAAAGTCCATAGAGAATATCCAGAAAACACAAACACACACAGAGGCTGTAGCAAGTTCTGGGATTGAGATAGCCACAACACACCAGATAGTTTTGTTTTCATCCAGGAGTATCTGGACAAATTGTTGTAGTTTTGAAGTGAAATGTAACCAAAAAATAACAGTGAAAGTGGTTTTGGAGAAAAGCACAATCCAGGAGTATCTGGACAAATTGTAGTGGATTTCGGGTGAAATTTAACCAAAAATGACCGTGAAAGAGGTTTTGGAGAAAATCACAAACTTCCTGTTCGGCAAATGAATCCAATGTCATGTTTACACAAAGAAATATCATGTTTTCTCAGGTTTCTGAAGCTTTCTTCCTAGAAAACTCGAATGTGTGGAGTATTTGACTCCAGGTGGAACCAATTAGCTTTTGGCAGCTAAAAACAAAAACTTACGTGCTAAAATGCATTCAAAACCTTAAAGTCCATAGAGAATGTCCAGAAAACACAAACACACACAGAGGCTGTAGCAAGTTCTGGGATTGAGATAGCCACAACACACCAGATAGTTTTGTTTTCATCCAGGAGTATCTGGACAAATTGTTGTGGATTTCCAGTGAAATTTAACAAAAAATCACCGTCAAAGTGGTTTTGGAGAAAATTGCAATCTTCCTGTTTGGCAAATGCATCCAATGTCATGTTTACAGAAAGAAATATCATGTTTTCTCAGGTTTCTGAAGATTTCTTCCTAGAAAACACGAATTTGTGGAGTATTTGACTCCAGGTGGTACCAATTAGCGTTTGCCAGCAGAAAACAAAAAGAGTCCTGTTAAAATGCATTGAAAACCGTAAAGTCGATCGAGAATATCCAGAAAACACAAACACACACAGAGGCTGTAGCAAGATCTGGGCTTGAGATAGCTACAAATCACCAGATAGTTTTGTTTTCATCCAGGAGTATCTGGACAAATTGTTGTGTATTTCAGGTGAAATTTAACCAAAAATCACCGTGAAAGTGGTTTCGGAGAAAAGCACAAACATGCTGTTCGGCAAATGAATCCAATGTCATGTTTACAGAAAGAAATATCATGTGTCTTATGTTTCTGAAGCTTTCTTCCTAGAAAACTCGAATGTGTGGAGTATTTGACTCCAGGTGGAACCAATTAGCGTTTGCCAGCAGAAAAGAAAAAGGGTCCTGCTAAAATGCATTCAAAACCTTAAAGTCCTTAGAGAATATCCAGAAAACACAAACACACACAGAGGCTGTTGCTTGATCTGGAATTGAGATAGCCACAACACACCAGATAGTTTTCTTTTCATCCAGGAGTATCTGGACAAATTGTTGTGTATTTTGGGTGAAATTTATCCAAAATCACCGTGAAAGTGGTTTTGGAGAAAAGCACAATGTTCCTGTTCCGCAAATGCATCCAATGTCATGTTTACAAATAAAAATATCATGTTTTCTCAGGTTTCTGAAGCTTTCTTCCTAGAAAACTCGAATGTGTGAAGGATTTGACTCCAGGTGGAACCAATTAGCGTTTGCCAGCAGAAAACAAAAAGGGTCCTGCTAAAATGCACTCAAAACCTTAAAGTCCATAGAGAATATCCAGAAAACACAAACACACACAGAGGCTGTAGCATGATCTGGGATTGAGATAGCTACAAATCACCAGATAGTTTTTTGTTTTCATCCAGGAGTATCTGGACAAATTGTTGTGGATTTCCGGTGAAATTTAACCAAAAATCACCGTGAAAGTGGTTTTGGAGAAAAGCACAATCTTCCTGTTCGGCAAATGCATCCAATGTCATGTTTACAGAAAGAAATATCATGTTTTCTCAGGTTTCTGGAGCTTTCTTCCTAGAAAACTCGAATGTGTGGAGTATTTGACTCCAGGTGGAACCAATTAGCTTTTGGCCGCTAAAAACAAAAACTTGCATGCTAAAATGCACTCAAAACCGTAAAGTCCATAGAATGTCCGGAAAACACAAACACACACAGAGGCTGTAGCAAGATCTGGGATTGAGATAGCCACAACACACCAGATAGTTTTGTTTTCATCCAGGAGTATCTGAACAAATTGTTTTGGATTTCGGGTGAAATTTAACCAAAAATCACCGTGAAAGTGATTTTGGAGAAAATCACAATCTTCCTGTTCGGCAAATGCATCCAATGAAATGTTTACAGAAAGAAATATCATGTTTTCTCAGGTTTCTGAAGCTTTCTTCCAAGAAAACTTGAATGTGTGGAGGATTTGACTCCAGGTGGAACCAATTAGCGTTTGCCATCAGAAAGCAAAAAGGGTCCTGCTAAAATGCATTCAAAACCTTAAAGTCCATAGAGAATATCCAGAAAACACAAACACACACAGAGGCTGTAGCATGATCTGGGATTGAGATAGCCACAACACACCAGATAGTTTTCTTTTCATCCAGGAGTATCTGGACAAATTGTTGTGTATTTTGGTTGAAATTTAACCAAAATCACCGTGAAAGTGGTTTTGGAGAAATGCACAATGTTCCTGTTCGGCAAAAGCATCCAATGTCATGTTTACAAATAAAAATATCATGTTTTCTCAGGTTTCTGAAGCTTTCTTCCTAGAAAACTCGAATGTGTGGAGTATTTGACTCCAGGTGGAACCAATTAGCGTTCGCCAGCAGAAAACAAAATGGGTCCTGCTAAAATGCATTCCAAACCTTAAAGTCCATAGAGAATATCCAGAAAACACAAACACACACAGAGGCTGTAGCAAGATCTGGGATTGAGATAGCCACAAATCAGCAGATAGTTTTTTGTTTTCATCCAGGAGTATCTGGACAAATTGTAGTGGATTTCGGGTGAAATTTAACCAAAAATCACCGTGAAAGAGGTTTTGGAGAAAAGCACAAACTTCCTGTTCGGCAAATGAATCCAATGTCATGTTTACACAAAGAAATATCATGTTTTCTCAGGTTTCTGAAGCTTTCTTCCTAGAAAACTCGAATGTGTGGAGGATTTGACTCCTGGTGGAACCAATTAGCGTTTGCCAGCAGAACACAAAAACGTTCTGCTAAAATGCATTCAAAACCTTAAAGTCCATAGAGAATATCCAGAAAACACAAACACACACAGAGGCTGTAGCAAGATCTGGGATTGAGATAACTACAAATCACCAGATAGTTTTGTTTTAATCGTAAGTATCTGGACAAATTGTTGTGGATTTCGGGTGAAATTTAACCAAAAATCACCGTGAACGTGGTTTTGGAGAAAAGCACAATCTTCCTGTTCGGCAAATGCATCCAATGTCATGTTTACAGAAAGAAATATCATGTTTTCTCAGGTTTCTGAAGCTTTCTTCCTAGAAAACTCGAATGTGTGGAGAATTTGACTCCAGGTGGAACCAATCAGCTTTTTGTAGCTAAAAACAAAAACTTACATGGTAAAATGCACTCAAAACCTTAAAGTCCATAGAGAATGTCCAGAAAACACAAACACACACAGAGGCTGTAGCAAGATCTGGGATTGAGATAGCCACAACACACTAGATAGATCTGTTTTCATCCAGGAGTATCTGGACAAATTGTTGTGCATTTTGGGTGAAATTTAACCAAAAATCACCGTGAAAGTGGTTTTCGAGAAAAGCACAATGTTCCTGTTCGGCAAAAGCATCCAATGTCATGTTTACAAATAAAAATATCATGTTTTCTCAGGTTTCTGAAGCTTTCTTCCTAGAAAACTCGAATGTGTGGAGGATTTGACTCCAGGTGGAACCAATTAGCGTTTGCCAGCAGAAAACAAAAAGGGTCTTGCTAAAATGCATTCAAAACCTTAAAGTCCATAGAGAATATCCAGAAAACACAAACACACACAGAGGCTGTAGCAAGATCTGGGATTGAGATAGCTACAAATCACTAGATAGTTTTGTTTTCATCCAGGAGTATCTGGACAAATTGTTGTAGTTTTGAAGTGAAATTTAACCAAAAAACCAGCGTGAAAGTGGTTTTGGAGAAAATCACAAACTTCCTGTTCGGCAAATGAATCCAATGTCATGTTTACAGAAAGAAATATCATGTTTTCTCAGGTTTCTGAAGCTTTCTTCCTAGAAAACTCGAATGTGTGGAGGATTTGACTCCAGGTGGAACCAATTAGCGTTTGCCAGCAGAAAACTAAATCTTACATGCTAAAATGCATTCAAAACCTTAAAGTCAATAGAGAATATCCAGAAAACAAAAACACACACAGAGGCTATAGCAAGATCTGGGATTGAGATACTACAAATCACCAGATAGTTTTGTTTTCACCCAGGAGTATCTGGACAAATTGTTGTGGATTTCGGGTGAAATTTAACCAAAAAACCACCGTGAAAGTGGTTTTGGAGAAAAGCACAATCTTTCTGTTCAGCAAATGAATCCAATGTCATGTTTACAGAAAGAAATATCATGTTTTCTCAGGTTTCTGAAGCTTTCTTCCTAGAAAACTCGAATGTGTGGAGGATTTGACTCCAGGTGGAAGCAATTACCGTTTGCCAGCAGAAAACAAAAAGGGTCCTGCTAAAATGCATTCAAAACCTTGAAGTCCATAGAGAATATCCAGAAAACACAAACATACACAGAGGCTGTAGCAAGATCTGGGATTGAGATAGCTACAAATCACCAGATAGTTTTGTTTTCATCCAGGAGTATCTGGACAAAGTGTTGTAGTTTTGAAGTGAAATTTAACCAAAAAATCACCGTGAAAGTGGTTTTGGAGAAAAGCACAATCATCCTGTTCGGCAAATGCATCCAATGTCATGTTTACAAATAAAAATATCATGTTTTCTCAGGTTTCTGATGTTTTCTTCCAAGAAAACTCGAATGTGTGGAGTATTTGACTCCAGGTGGAACCAATTAGCATTTGCCAGCAGAAAACAAAAAGGGTCCTGCTAAAATGCATTCAAAACCATAAAGTCCATAGAAAATATCCAGAACACACATACACACACAGAGGCTGTAGCAAGATCGGGGATTGAGATAGCTACAATTCACCAGATAGTTTTGTTTTCATCCAGGAGTATCTGGACAAATTGTTGTGGATTTCGGATGAAATTTAACCAAAAATCACCGTGAAAGTGGTTTTGGAGAAAAGCACAATCTTCCTGTTCGGCAAATGCATCCAATGTTATGTTCCCAAATAAAAATATCATGTTTTCTCAGGTTTCTGATGTTTTCTTCCAAGAAAACTCGAATGTGTGGAGTATTTGACTCCTGGTGGAACCAATTAGCGTTTGCCAGCAGAACACAAAAACGTTCTGCTAAAATGCATTCCAAACCTTAAAGTCCATAGAGAATATCCAGAAAACACAAACACACAGAGGCTGTAGCAAGATATGGGATTGAGATAGCTACAAATCACCAGATAGTTTTGTTTTAATCATAAGTATCTGGACAAATTGTTGTGGATTTCGGGTGAAATTTAACCAGAAATCACTGTGAAAGTGGTTTTGGAGAAAAGCACAATCTTCGTGTTCGGCAAATGCATCCAATGTCATGTTTACAGAAAGAAATATCATGTTTTCTCAGGTTTCTGAAGCTTTCTTCCTAGAAAACTCGAATGTGTGGAGTATTTGACTCAAGGTGGAATCAATTAGCTTTTGGCAGCTAAAAACAAAAACTTACATGCTAAAATGCATTCAAAACCGTAAAGTCCATAGAGAATGTCCAGAAAACACAAACAAAAACAGAAGTTGTAGCAAGATCTGGGATTGAGATAGCCACAACACACCAGATAGTTTTGTTTTCATCCAGGAGTATCTGGACAAATTGTTGTGGATTTCGGATGAAATTTAACCAAAAATCACCGTGAAAGTGGTTTTTGAGAAAAGCACAATCATCCGGTTCGGAAAATGTATCCAATGTCATGTTTACAAATAAAAATATCATGTTTTCTCAGGTTTCTGAAGCTTTCTTCCTAGAAAACTCGAATGTGTGGAGTATTTGACTCCAGGTGGAACTAATTAGCGTTTGGCAGCTAAAAACAAAAACGTACATGCTAAAATGCATTCAAAACCTTAAAGTCCATAGTGAATATCCAGAAAACAGAAACAAACAAAGAGGCTGTAGCAAGATCTGGGATTGAGATAGCCACAACACACCAGATAGTTTTGTTTTCATCCAGGTGTATCTGGACAAATTGTTGTGGATTTCGGGTGAAATTTAACCAAAAATCACCGTGAAAGTGGTTTTGGAGGAAATCACAATGTTCCTGTTCGGAAAATGCATCCAATGTCATGTTTACAGAAAGAAATATCATGTTTTCTCAGGTTTCTGAAGCTTTCTTCCTAGAAAACTCGAATGTGTGGAGTATTTGACTCCAGGTGGAACCAATTAGTGTTTGCCAGCAGAAAACAAACAGGGTCCTGCTAAAATGCACTCAAAACCTTAAAGTCCATAGAGAATATCCAGAAAACACAAACACACACAGAGGCTGTAGCAAGATCTGGGATTGAGATAGCTACAAATCACCAGATAGTTTTTTGTTTTCATCCAGGAGTATCTGGACAAATTGTTGTGGATTTTGGGTAAAATTTTACCAAAATCACCGTGAAAGTGGTTTTGGGGAAAATCACAATCTTCCTGTTTGGAAAATGTATCCAATGTCATGTTTACAGAAAGAAATATCATGTTTTCTCAGTTTTCTGAAGCTTTCTTCCTAGAAAACTCGAATGTGTGGAGTATTTGACTCCAGGTGGAACCAATTAGCTTTTTTCAGCTAAAAACAAAAACTTACATGCTAAAATGCATTCAAAACCGTAAAGTCGATAGAGAATATCCAGAAAACACAAACACACACAGAGGCTGTAGCAAGATCTGGGATTGAGATAGCTACAAATCACCAGATAGTTTTGTTTTAATCATAAGTATCTGGACAAATTGTTGTGGATTTCGGGTGAAATTTAACCAAAAATCACCGTGAAAGTGGTTTTGGAGAAAAGCACAATCTTCCTGTTTGGCAAATGCATCCAATGTCATGTTTACAGAAAGAAATATCATGTTTTCTCAGGTTTCTGAAGCTTTCTTCCTAGAAAACTCGAATGTGTGGAGTATTTGACTCAAGGTGGAATCAATTAGCTTTTGGCAGCTAAAAACAAAAACTTACATGCTAAAATGCATTCAAAACCGTAAAGTCCATAGAGAATGTCCAGAAAACACAAACAAAAACAGAAGTTGTAGCAAGATCTGGGACTGAGATAGCCACAACACACCAGATAGTTTTCTTTTCATCCAGGAGTATCTGGAGAAATTGTTGAGGATTTCGGATGAAATTTAACCAAAAATCTCCGTGAAAGTGGTTTTGGAGAAAAGCACAATCATCCGGTTCGGGAAATGTATCCAATGTCATGTTTACAAATAAAAATATCATGTTTTCTCAGGTTTCTGAAGCTTTCTTCCTAGAAAACTCGAATGTGTGGAGTATTTGACTCCAGATGGAACCAATTAGCGTTCGCCAGCAGAAAACAAAATGGGTCCTGCTAAAATGCATTCATAACCTTAAAGTCCATAGAGAATATCCAGAAAACACAAACACACACAGAGGCTGTAGCAAGATCTGTGATTGACATAGCTACAAATCACCAGATAGTTTTGTTTTCATCCAGGAGTATCTGAACAAATTGTTGTGGATTTCCGGTGAAATTTAACCAAAAATCACCGTGAAAGTGGTTTTGGAGAAAAGCACAATCTTCCTGTTCGGCAAATGCATCCAATGTCATGTTTACGAATAAAAATATCATATTTTCTCAGGTTTCTGAAGCTTTCTTCCTAAAAAACTCGAATGTGTGGAGTATTTGACTCCAGGTGGAACCAATTAGCGTTTGGCAGCTAAAAACAAAAACTTACATGCTAAAATGCATTCAAAACCGTAAAGTCCATAGAGAATGTCCAGAAAACACAAACAAACAAAGAGGCTGTGGCAAGATCTGGGATTGAGATAGCCACAACACACCAGATAGTTTTGTTTTCATCCAGGAGTATCTGGACAAATTGTTGTGGATTTCGGGTGAAATTTAACCAAAAATCACCGTGAAAGTGGTTTTGGAGAAAAGCACAATCTTCCTGTTCGGCAAATGCATCCAATGTCGTGTTTACGAATAAAAATATCATATTTTCTCAGGTTTCTGAAGCTTTCTTCCTAGAAAACTCGAATGTGTGGAGTATTTGACTCCAGGTGGAACCAATTAGCGTTTGGCAGCTAAAAACAAAAACTTACATGCTAAAATGCATTCAAAACCGTAAAGTCCATAGAGAATGTCCAGAAAACACAAACAAACAAAGAGGCTGTAGCAAGATCTGGGATTGAGATAGCCACAACACACCAGATAGTTTTGTTTGCATCCAGGAGTATCCAGACTAATTGTTGTGGATTTCCGGTGAAATTTAACCAAAAATCACCGTGAAAGTGGTTTTGGAGAAAATCACAATCTTCCTGTTCGGCAAATGCATCCAATGTCATGTTTACAAATACAAATATCATGTTTTCTCAGCTTTCTGAAGCTTTCTTCCTAGAAAACTCGAATGTGTGGAGGATTTGACTCCAGGTGGAACCAATTAGCGTTTGCCAGCAGAAAACAAACAGGGTCCTGCTAAAATGCAATCAAAACCTTAAAGTCCATAGAGAATATCCAGAAAACACAAACACACACAGAGGCTGTAGCAAGATCTGTGATTGACATAGCGACAAATCACCAAATATATTTTGGTTTTCATCCAGGTGTATTTGGACAAATTGTTGTGGATTTCAGGTGAAATTTAACCAAAAATCACCGTGAAAGTGGTTTTCGAGAAAAGCACAATCTTCCTGTTCGGCAAATGCATCCAATGTCATGGTTACAGAAAGAAATATCATGTTTTCTCAGGTTTCTGAAGCTTTCTTCCTAGAAAACTCGAATGTGTGGAGGATTTGACTCCAGGTGGAACCAATTAGGTTTTGGCAGTTGAAAACAAAAACTTACATGATAAAATGCATTCAAAACCTTAAAGTCCATAGAGAATGTCCAGAAAACAGAAACACACACAGAGGCTGTAGCAAGATCTGGGATTGAGATAGCCACAACACACCAGATAGTTTTGTTTTCATCCAGGAGTATCTGGACAAATTGTTGTGGATTTCGGGTGAAATTTAACCAAAAATCACCGTGAAAGTGGTTTTGGAGAAAATCACAATCTTCCTGTTTGGAAAATGTATCCAATGTCATGTTTACAGAAAGAAATATCATGTTTTCTCAGGTTTCTGAAGCTTTCCTCCTAGAAAACTCGAATGTGTGGAGGATTTGACTCCAGGTGGAACCAATTAGCGTTTGGCAGCTAAAAACAAAAACTTACATGCTAAAATGCATTCAAAACCATAAAGTCCATAGAGAATGTCCAGAAAACACAAAAAAACAAAGAGGCTGTAGCAAAATCTGGGATTGAGATAGCCACAACCCACCTGATAGTTTTGTTTTCATCCAGGAGTATCTGGACAAATTGTTGTGGATTTCGGGAGAAATTTAACCAAAAATCACCGTGAACGTTGTTTTGGAGAAAATTGCAATCTTCCTGTTCAGCAAATGCATCCAATTTCATGTTTACAGAAGGAAATATCATGTTTTCTCAGGTTTCTGAAGGTTTCTTCCTAGAAAACAAGAATGTGTGGAGTATTTGATTCCAGGTGGTACCAATTAGCGTTTGCCAGCAGAAAACAAAAAGAGTCCTGTTAAAATGCATTGAAAACAGTAAAGTCGATCGAGAATATCCAGAAAACACAAACACACACAGAGGCTGTAGCAAGATCTGGGATTGAGATAGCTACAAATCACCAGATAGTTTTGTTTTCATCCAGGAGTATCTGGACAAATTGTTGTGGATTTCAGGTGAAATTTAACCAAAAATCACCGTGAAAGTGGTTTTGGAGAAAAGCACAAACATGGTGTTCGGCAAATGCATCCAATGTCATGTTTACAGAAAGAAATATCATGTTTCTTAGGTTTCTGAAGCTTTCTTCCTAGAAAACTCGAATGTGTGGAGTATTTGACTCCAGGTGGAACCAATTAGCGTTTGCCAGCAGAAAACAAACAGGGTCCTGCTAAAATGCAATCAAAACCTTAAAGTCCATAGAGAATATCCAGAAAACACAAACACACACAGAGGCTGTAGCAAGATCTGGGATTGAGATAGCTACAAATCACCAGATAGCTTTTGGTTTTCATCCAGGAGCATTTGGACAAATTGTGGATTTTGGGTAAAATTTAACCAAAAATCACCGTGAAAGTGGTTTTGGAGAAAAGCACAATCTTCCTGTTCGGCAAATGCATCCAATGTCATGGTTACAGAAAGAAATATCATGTTTTTTCAGGTTTCTGAAGCTTTCTTCCTAGAAAACTCGAATGTGTGGAGGATTTGAATCCAGGTGGAACCAATTAGCGTTTGGCTGCTAACAACAAAAACTTACATGCTAAAATGCATTCAAAACCGTAAAGTCCATAGAGAATGTCCAGAAAACACAAACACACACAGAGGCTGTAGCAAGATCTGGGATTGAGATAGCCACAACACACCAGATAGTTTTGTTTTCATCCAGGAGTATCTGGACAAATTGTTGTGGATTTCGGGTGAAATTTAACCAAAAATCACCGTGAAAGTGGTTTTGGAGAAAATCACAATCTTCGTGTTCGGCAAATGCATCCAATGTCATGTTGACAGAAAGAAATATCATGTTTTGTCAGGTTTCTGAAGCTTTCTTCCTAGAAAACTCGAATGTGTGGAGGATTTGACTCCAGGTGGAACCAATTAGCGTTTGCCAGCAGAAAACAAAAAGGGTCCTGCAAAAATGCATTCAAAACCTTAAAGTCCATAGAGAATATCCAGAAAACACAAACACACATAGAGGCTGTAGCAAGATCTGGGATTGAGATAGCCACAACACACCAGATCGTTTTGTTTTCATCCAGGAGTATCTGGACAAATTGTAGTGGATTTCGGGTGAAATTTAACCAAAAATCACCGCAAAAGTGGTTTTGGAGAAAAGCACAATGTTCCAGTTCCGCAAATGCATCCAATGTCATGTTTACAAATAAAAATATCATGTTTTCTCAGGTTTCTGAAGCTTTCTTCCTAGAAAACTCGAATGTGTGGAGGATTTGACTCCAGGTGGAACCAATTAGCGTTTGGCAGCTAAAAGCAATAACTTACATGCTAAAATGCATTCAAAACCTTAAAGTCCATAGAGAATGTCCAGAAAACACAAACAAACAAAGAGGCTGTAGCAAGATCTGGGATTGAGATAGCCACAACCCACCTGATAGTTTTGTTTTCATCCAGGAGTATCTGGACAAATTGTTGTTTATTTCGGGTGAAATTTAACCAAAAATCACGGTGAAAGTGGTTTTCGAGAAAAGCACAATCTTCCTGTTCAGCAAATGCATCCAATGTCATGTTTACAGAAAGAAATATCATGTTTACTCAGGTTTCTGTAGCTTTCATCCTAGAAAACTCGAATGTGTGGAGTATTTGACTCAAGGTGGAACCAATTATCTTTTGGCAGCTAAAAAAAAAAACTTACATGCTAAAATGCATTCAAAACCTTAAAGTCCATAGAGAATGTCCAGAAAACACAAACACACACAGAGGCTGTAGCAAGATCTGGGATTGAGATAGCTACAAATCACCAGATAGTTTTGTTTTCATCCAGGAGAATCCAGACTAATTGTTGTGGATTTCAGGTGAAATTTGACCAAAAATTCACCGTGAAAGTGGTTTTGGAGAAAAGCACAATATTCCTGTTCGGCAAATGCATCCAATGTCATGTTTACAAATAAAAATATCATGTTTTCTCAGGTTTCTGAAGCTTTTTTCCTAGAAAACTCGAATGTGTGGAGTATTTGACTCCAGGTGGAACCAATTAGCGTTTGCCAGCAGAAAACAAAAAGGGACATGATAAAATGCATTCAAAACCGTAAAGTCCATAGAGAATATCCAGAAAACACAAACACACACAGAGGCTGTAGCAAGATCTGGGATTCAGATAGCTACAAATCACCAGATAGTTTTGTTTACATCCAGGAGTATCTGGACAAATTGTTGTGGATTTCAGGTGAAATTTAACCAAAAATCACCGTGAAAGTGGTTTTGGAGAACACCACAATCATCCTGTTCGGCAAATGCATCCAATGTCATGTTTACAAAGAAAAATATCATGTTTTCTCAGGTTTCTGAAGCTTTCCTCCTAGAAAACTCGAATGTGTGGAGTATTTGACTCCAGGTGGAACCAATTAGCTTTTGGCAGCTAAAAACAAAAAGTTACATGCTAAAATGCATTCAAAACCTTAAAGTCCATAGAGAATGTCCAGAAAACACAAACACACACAGAGGCTGTAGCAAGATCTGGGATTGAGATAGCCACAACACACCAGATAGTTTTGTTTTCATCCAGGAGTATCTGGAGAAATTGTTGTGTATTTTGGGTGAAATTTAACGAAAAATCACCGTGGAAGTGGTTTTGGAGAAATCACAATCTTCCTGTTCGGCAAATGCATCCAATGTCATGTTTACAAATACAAATATCATGTTTTCTCATGTTTCTGAAGCTTTCTTCCTAGAAAACTCGAATGTGTAGAGTATTTGACTCCAGGTAACCAATCAGCGTTTGCCAGCAGAAAACAAAAAGGGACCTGCTAAAATGCATTCAAAACCTTAAAGTCCATAGAGAATATCCAGAAAACACAAACACACACAGAGGCTGTAGCAAGATCTGGGATTGAGATAGCTACAAATCACCAGATAGTTTTTTGTTTTCATCCAGGAGTATCTGGACAAATTGTTGTGGATTTCGGGTGAAATTTTACCAAAATCACCGTGAAAGTGGTTTTGGGGAAATTCACAATCTTCCTGTTTGGAAAATGTATCCAATGTCATGTTTACAGAAAGAAATATCATGTTTTCTCAGGTTTCTGAAGCTTTCTTCCTAGAAAACTCGAATGTGTGGAGTATTTGACTCCAGGTGGAACCAATTAGCGTTTGGCAGCTAAAAACAAAAACTTACATGCTAAAATGCATTCAAAACCGTAAAGTCCATAGAGAATGTCCAGAAAACACAAACAAACAAAGAGGCTGTAGCAAGATCTGGGATTGAGATAGCCACAACACACCAGATAGTTTTGTTTGCATCCAGGATTATCCAGAGTAATTGTTTTGGATTTCCGGTGAAATTTAACCAAAAATTACCGTGAAAGTGGTTTTGGAGAAAATCACAATCTTCCTGTTCGGAAAATGCATCCAATGTCATGTTTACAAATACAAATATCATGTTTTCTCAGATTTCTGAAGCTTTCTTCCTAGAAAACTCGAATGTGTGGAGTATTTGACTCCAGGTGGAACCAATTAGCGTTTGCCAGCAAAAAACAAACAGGGTCCTGCTAAAATGCAATCAAAAACTTAAAGTCCATAGAGAATATCCAGAAAACACAAACACACACAGAGGCTGTAGCAAGATCTGGGATTGAGATAGCTACAAATCACCAGATAGTTTTTTGTTTTCATCCAGGAGTATTTGGACAAATTGTTGTGGATTTTGGGTGAAATTTAAACAAAAATCACCGTGAAAGTGGTTTTCGAGAAAATCACAATCTTCCTGTTCGGCAAATGCATCCAATGTCATGGTTACAGAAAGAAATATCATGTTTTCTCAGGTTTCTGAAGCTTTCTTCCTAGAAATCTCGAATGTGTGGAGGATTTGACTCCAGGTGGAACCAATTAGCTTTTGGCAGTTGAAAACAAAAACTTACATGCTAAAATGCATTCAAAACCTTAAAGTCCATAGAGATTGTCCAGAAAACACAAACACACACAGAGGCTGTAGCAAGATCTGGGATTGAGATAGCCACAACACACCAGATAGTTTTGTTTTCATCCAGGAGTATCTGGACTAATTGTTGTGGATTTCGGGTGAAATTTAACCAAAAATCACCGTGAAAGTGGTTTTGGAGAAAATCACAATCTTCCTGTTCGGCAAATGCATCCAATGTCATGTTGACAGAAAGAAATATCATGTTTTGTCAGGTTTCTGAAGCATTCTTCCTAGAAAACTCGAATGTGTGGAGTATTTGACTCCAGGTGGAACCAATTAGCGTTTGCCAGCAGAAAACAAACAGGGTCCTGCTAAAATGCATTCAAAACCTTAAAGTCCATAGAGAATATCCAGAAAACACAAACACACACAGAGGCTGTAGCAAGATCTGTGATTGACATAGCGACAAATCACCAGATAGTTTTGTTTTCATCCAGGAGTATCTGGACAAATTGTTGTGGATTATGGGTGAAATTTAACCAAAAATCACCGTGAAAGTGGTTTTGGAGAAAAGCACAATCATCCTGTTCGGCAAATGCATCCAATGTCATGTTTACGAATAAAAATATCATATTTTCTCAGGTTTCTGAAGCTTTCTTCCTAAAAAACTCGAATGTGTGGAGGATTTGAAACCAGGTGGAACCAATTAGCGTTTGGCAGCTAAAAACAAAAACTTACATGCTAAAATGCATTCAAAACCGTAAAGTCCATAGAGAATGTCCAGAAAACACAAACAAACAAAGAGGCTGTAGCAAGATCTGGGATTGAGATAGCCACAACACACCAGATAGTTTTGTTTTCATCCAGGAGTATCTGGACTAATTGTTGTGGATTTCGGGTGAAATTTAACCAAAAATCACCATGAAAGTGGTTTTCGAAAAAAAAGCACAATCTTCCTGTTCAGCAAATGCATCCAATGTCATGTTTACAGAAAGAAATATCATGTTTACTCAGGTTTCCGAAGCTTTCTTCCTAGAAAACTCGAATGTGTGGAGTGTTGACTCCAGGTGGAACCAATTAGCTTTTTTCAGCTAAAAACAAAAACTTACATGCTAAAATGCATTCAAAACCTTAAAGTCCATAGAGAATGTCCAGAAAACACAAACACACACAGAGGCTGTAGCAAGATCTGGGATTGAGATAGCCACAACACACCAGATAGTTTTGTTTTCATCCAGGAGTATCTGGACAAATTGTTGTGGATTTCGGGTGAAATTTAACCAAAAATCACCGTGAAATCAATTTTGGAGAAAAGCACAATCTTCCTGTTCGGCAAATGCATCCAATGTCATGTTTCCAGAAAGAAATATCATGTTTTCTCAGGTTTCTGAAGCTTTCTTCCTAGAAAACTCGAATGTGTGGAGGATTTGACTCCAGGTGGAACCAATTAGCTTTTGGCAGCTAAAAACAAAAACTTACATGCTAAAATGCCATCAAAACCTTAAAGTCCATAGAGAATGTCCAGAAAACACAAACACACACAGAGGCTGTAGCAAGATCTGGGATTGAGATAGCCACAACACACCAGATAGTTTTGTTTTCATCCAGGAGTATCCAGACTAATTGTTGCGGATTTCCGGTGAAATTTAACCAAAAATCACCGTGAAAGTGGTTTTGGAGAAATCACAATCTTCCTGTTCGGCAAATGCATCGAATGTCATGTTTACAAATACAAATATCATGTTTTCTCAGGTTTCTGAAGCTTTCTTCCTAGAAAACTCGAATGTGTGGAGTATTTGACTCCAGGTAACCAATCAGCGTTTGCCAGCAGAAAACAAAAAGGGACCTGCTAAAATGCATTCAAAACCTTAAAGTCCATAGAGAATGTCCAGAAAACACAAACACACACAGAGGCTGTAGCAAGATCTGGCATTGTGATAGCTACAAATCACCAGATAGTTTTTTGTTTTCATCCAGGAGTATCTGGACAAATTGTTGTGGATTTCGGGTGAAATTTAACCAAAAATCACCCTGAAAGTGGTTTTGGAGAAAAGCACAATCTTCCTGTTCGGCAAATGCATCCAATGTCATGTTTACAAATAAAAATATCATGTTTTCTCAGGTTTCTGAAGCTTTCTTCCTAGAAAACTCGAATGTGTGGAGTATTTGACTCCAGGTGGAACCAATTAGCGTTTGGCAGCTAAAAACAGAAACTACATGCTAAAATGCATTCAAAACCCTAAAGTCCATAGAGAATGTCCAGAAAACATAAACACACACAGAGGCTGTAGCAAGATCTGGGATTGAGATAGCCACAATACACCAGATAGTTTTGTTTTCATCCAGGAGTATCTGGACTAATTGTTGTGGATTTCGGGTGAAATTTAACCAAAAATCACCGTCAAAGCGGTTTTGGAGAAAAGCACAATCTTCCTGTTTGGCAAATGCATCCAATGTCATTTTTACAGAAAGAAATATCATGTTTTCTCAGGTTTCTGAAGCTTTCTTCCTAGAAAACTCGAATGTGCGGAGGATTTGACTCCAGGTGGAACCAATTAGCGTTTGGCAGCTAAAAACAAAAACTTACATGCTAAAATGCATTCAAAACCGTAAAGTCCATAGAGAATGTCCAGAAAACACAAACACACACAAAGGCTGTAGCAAGATCTGGGATTAAGATAGTCAAAACACACCAGATAGTTTTGTTTTCATCCAGGAGTATCCAGACTAATTGTTGTGGATTTCAGGTGAAATTTAACCAAAAATTCACCGTGAAAGTGGTTTTGGAGAAAAGCACAATCTTTCTGTTCGGCAAATGCATCCAATGTCATGTTTACAAATACAAATATCATGTTTTCTCAGGTTTCTGAAGCTTTTTTCCTAGAAAACTCGAATGTGTGTAGTATTTGACTCCAGGTGGAACCAATTAGCGTTTGCCAGCAGAAAACAAAAAGGGTCCTGCTAAAATGGATTCAAAACCGTAAAGTCCATAGAGAATGTCCAGAAAACACAAACACACACAGAGGCTGTAGCAAGATCTGGGATTGAGATAGCTACAAATCACCAGATAGTTTTTTGTTTTCATCCAGGAGTATCTGGACAAATTGTTGTGGATTTCGGGTGAAATTTAATCAAAAATCACCCTGAAAGTGGTTTTGGAGAAAAGCACAATCTTCCTGTTCGGCAAATGCATCCAATGTCATGTTTACAAATACAAATATCATGTTTTCTCAGATTTCTGAAGCTTTCTTCCTAGAAAACTCGAATGTGTGGAGAATTTGACTCCAGATGGAACCAATTAGCGTTTGCCAGCAGAAAACAAAAAGGGTCTTGCTAAAATGCATTCAAAACCTTAAAGTCGATCGAGAATATCCAGAAAACACAAACACACACAGAGGCTGTAGCAAGATCTGGGATTGAGATAGCTACAAATCACCAGATAATTTTGTTTTCATCCATGAGTATCTGGACAAATTGTTGTGGATTTCGGGTGAAATTTAACCAAAAATCACCGTGAAAGTGGTTTTGGAGAAAAGCACAATCTTCCTGTTCGGAAAATGCATCCAATGTCATGTTTACAGAAAGAAATATCATGTGTTCTCAGGTTTCTGAAGCTTTCTTCCTAGAAAACTCGAATGTGTGGAGGATTTGACTCCAGGTTGAACCAATTAGTGTTTGGCAGCTAAAAACAGAAACTACATGCTAAAATGCAATCAAAACCCTAAAGTCCATAGAGAATGTCCAGAAAACACAAACACACACAGAGGCTGTAGCAAGATCTGGGATTGAGATAGCTACAACACACCAGATAGTTTTGTTTTCATCCAGGAGTATCTGGACTAATTGTTGTGGATTTCGGGTGAAATTTAACCAAAAATCACCGTGAAAGCAGTTTTGGAGAAAAGCACAATCTTCCTGTTCGGAAAATGCATCCAATGTCATGTTTACAGAAAGAAATATCATGTTTTCTCAGGTTTCTGAAGCTTTCTTCCAAGAAAACTCGAATGTGTGGAGGATTTGACTCCAGGTGGAACCAATTAGCGTTTGGCAGCTAAAAACAAAAACTTACATGCTAAAATGCCATCAAAACCTTAAAGTCCATAGAGAATGTCCAGAAAACACAAACACACACAGAGGCTGTAGCAAGATCTGGGACTGAGATTTCCACAACACACCAGATAGTTTTGTTTTCATCCAGGAGTATCTGGACAAATTGTTGTGGATTTCGGGTGAAATTTAACCAAAAATCACCGTGAAAGTGGTTTTGGAGAAATCACAATCTTCCTGTTCGGCAAATGCATCGAATGTCATGTTTACAAATACAAATATCATGTTTTCTCAGGTTTCTGAAGCTTTCTTCCTAGAAAACTCGAATGTGTGGAGTATTTGACTCCAGGTAACCAATCAGCGTTTGCCAGCAGAAAACAAAAAGGGACCTGCTAAAATGCATTCAAAAACTTAAAGTCCATAGAGAATGTCCAGAAAACACAAACACACACAGAGGCTGTAGCAAGATCTGGCATTGTGATAGCTACAAATCACCAGATAGTTTTTTGTTTTCATCCAGGAGTATCTGGACAAATTGTTGTGGATTTTGGGTGAAATTTAACCAAAAATCACCGTGAAAGTGGTTTTGGAGAAAAGCACAATCTTCCTGTTTGGCAAATGCATCCAATGTCATGTTGACAGAAGGAAATATCATGTTTTCTCAGGTTTCTGAAGCTTTCTTCCTAGAAAACTCGAATGTGTGGAGTATTTGATTCCAGGTGGAACCAATTAGCGTTTGCCAGCAGAAAACAAAAAGGATCCTGCTAAAATGCACTCAAAAACTTAAAGTCCATAGAGAATATCCAGAAAACAGAGACACACACAGAGGCTGTAGCAAGATCTGGGATTGAGATAGCCACAACACACCAGATAGTTTTGTTTTCATCCAGGAGTATCTGGACAAATTGTTGTGGATTTCGGGTGAAATTTAACCAAAAATCACCGTGAAAGCAGTTTTGGAGAAAAGCACAATCTTCCTGTTCAGCAAATGCATCCAATGTCATGTTTACAGAAAGAAATATCAAGTTTTCTCAAGGTTCTGAAGCTTTCTTCCTAAAAAACTCGAATGTGTGGAGTATTTGACTCCAGGTGGAACCAATTAGCGTTTGGCAGCTAAAAACAAAAACTTACATGCTAAAATGCATTCAAAACCTTAAAGTCCATAGAGAATGTCCAGAAAACACAAACACACACAGAGGCTGTAGCAAGATCTGGGATTGAGATAGCCACAACACACCAGATAGTTTTGTTTTCATCCAGGAGTATCTGGACAAATTGTTGTGGATTTCGGGTGAAATTTAACCAAAAATCACCCTGAAAGCAGTTTTGGAGAAAAGCACAATCTTCCTGTTCGGCAAATGCATCCAATGTCATGTTTACAGAAAGAAATATCATGTTTTCTCAGGTTTCTGAAGCTTTCTTCCTAGAAAACTCGAATGTGTGGAGGATTTGACTCCAGGTGGAACCAATTAGCGTTTGCCAGCAGAAAACAAAAAGGGTCCTGCTAAAATGCATTCAAAACCTTAAAGTCGATCGAGAATATCCAGAAAACACAAACACACACAGAGGCTGTAGCAAGATCTGGGATTGAGATAGCTACAAATCACCAGATAGTTTTGTTTTCATCCAGGAGTATCTGGTCAAATTGTTGTAGTTTTGAAGTGAAATTTAACCAAAAAATAACAGTGAAAGTGGTTTTGGAGAAAAGCACAATCTTTCTGTTCAGCAAATGAATCCAATGTCGTGTTTACAAATACAAATATCATGTTTTCTCAGGTTTCTGAAGCTTTCTTCCTAGAAAACTCGAATGTGTGGAGGATTTGACTCCAGGTGGAATTAATTAGCCTTTGTCAGCAGAAAACAAAAAGGGTCCTGCTAAAATGCATTCAAACCTTAAAGTCCATAGAGAATGTCCAGAAAACACAAGCAGACAAAGAGGCTGTAGCAAGATCTGGGATTGAGATAGCTACAAATCACCAGATAGTTTTGTTTTCATCCAGGAGTATCTGGAGAAATTGTTGTGGATTTCGGGTGAAATTTAACCAAAAATCACCGTGAAAGTGGTTTTGGAGAATACCACAATCATCCTGTTTGGCAAATGCATCCAATGTCATGTTTACAAAGAAAAATATCTTGTTTTCTCAGGTTTCTGAAGCTTTCTTCCTAGAAAACTCGAATGTGTGGAGTATTTGACTCCAGGTGGAACCAATTAGCTTTTTTCAGCTAAAAACTAAAACTTACATGCTAAAATGCATTTAAAAACGTAAAGTCCATTGAGAATGTCCAGAAAACACAAACACACACAGAGGCTGTAGCGAGATCTGGGATGGAGATAGTCACAACACACCAGATAGTTTTGTTTTCATCCAGGAATATCTGGACTAACTGTTGTGGATTTCGGGTGAAATTTCAACAAAAATCACCGTGAAAGTGGTTTTGGAGAAAATCACAATCTTCGTGTTTGGCAAATGCATGCAATGTCATGTTTACAGAAAGAAATATCATGTTTTGTCAGGTTTCTGAAGCTTTCTTCCTTGAAAACTCGAATGTGTGGAGTATTTGACTCCAGGTGGAACCAATTAGCTTTTTCAGCAAAAACAGAAACTTACATTAAAAAATGCATTCAAAACCGTAAAGTCCATAGAGAATGTCCAGAAAACATAAACACATACAGAGGCTGTAGCAAGATCTGGGATTGAGATAGTCAAAACACACCAGATAGTTTTGTTTTCATCCAGGAGTATCTGAACAAATTGTTTTGGATTTCGGGTGAAATTTAACCAAAAATCACCGTGAAAGTGGTTTTGGTGAAAATCACAATCTTCCTGTTCGGCAAATGCATCCAATGTCATGTTTACAGAAAGAAATATCATGTTTTCTCAGGTTTCTGAAGCTTTCTTCCTAGAAAACACGAATGTGTGGAGGATTTGACTCCAGGTGGAACCAATTAGCGTTTGCCAGCAGAAAAAAAAAAAAGGGTCCCGCTAAAATGCATTCAAAACTGTAAAGTCCATAGAGAATGTCCAGAAAACACAAACAAACACAGAGGCTGTAGTAAGGTCTGGGATTGAGATAGCTAGAAATCACCAGATAGTTTTTGTTTTCATCCAGGAGTGTCTGGACAATTTGTTTTGGATTTCGGGTGAAATTTAACCAAAAATGACCATGAAAGTGGTTTTGGAGAAAAGCACAATCTTCCTGTTTGGCAAATGCATCCAATGTCATGTTTACAGAAAGAAATATCATGTTTTCTCAGGTTTCTGAAGCTTTCTTCCTAGAAAACTCGAATGTGTGGAGTATTTGACTCCAGGTGGAACCAATTAGAGTTTGCCAGCAGAAAACAAAAAGGGTCCTGCTAAAATGCATTCAAAACCTTAAAGTCCATAGAGAATATACAGAAAACAGAAACACACACAGAGGCTGTAGCAAGATCTGGGAATGAGATAGCTACAAATCACCAGATAGTTTTGTTGTCATCCAGGAGTATCTGGACAAATTGTTGTAGTTTTGAAGTGAAATGTAACCGAAAAATAACAGTGAAAGTGGTTTTGGAGAAAAGCACAATCTTTCTGTTCAGCAAATGAATCCAATGTCGTGTTTACAAATACAAATATCATGTTTTCTCAGGTTTCTGAAGCTTTCTTCCTAGAAAACTCGAATGTGTGGAGGATTTGACTCCAGGTGGAACCAATTAGCGTTTGCCAGCAGAAAACAAGAAGGGTCCTGCTAAAATGCATTCAAAACCGTAAAGTCCATAGAGAATATCCAGAAAACACAAACACACACAGAGGCTGTAGCAAGATCTGGGATTGAGGTAGCTACATATCACCAGAGAGTTTTTTGATTTCATCCAAGAGTATCTGGACAAATTGTAGTGGATTTCAGGTGAAATTTAACCAAAAATCACCGTGAAAGTGGTTTAGGAGAAAAGCAGAAAATTCCTGTTCGGCAATGCATCCAATGTCATGTTTACAGAAAGAAATATCATGTTTTCTCAGGTTTGTGAAGCTTTCTTCCTAGAAAACTCGAATGTGTGGAGTATTTGACGCCAGGGGGAACCAATTAGCGTTTGCCAGGAGAAAACAAATGCTAAAATGCATTCAAAACCGTAAAGTCCATAGAGAATATCCAGAAAACACAAACACACACAGAGGCTGTAGCAAGATCTGGGATTGAGATAGCCACAAGACACCAGATATTTTTTTGATTTCATCCAGGAGTATCTGGACAAATTGTTGTGGATTTCGGGTGAAATTTAAGCAAAAATCACCATGAAAGTGGTTTTGGAGAAAAGCACAATCTTCCTGTTCAGCAAATGCATCCAATGTCATGTTTACAGAAAGAAATATCATGTTTTCTCAGGTTTCTGAAGCTTTCTTCCTAGAAAACTCGAATGTGTGGAGTATTTGACTCCAGATGGAACCAATTAGTGTTTGCCAGCAGAAAACAAAAAGGGTCCTGCTAAAATGCATTCAAAACCTTAAAGTCCATAGAGAATATCCAGAAAACAGAAACACACACAGAGGCTGTAGCAAGATCTGGGATTGAGATAGCTACAAATCACCAGATAGTTTTGTTTTCATCCAGGAGTATCTGGACTAATTGTTGTGGATTTCGGGTGAAATTTAACCAAAAATCACCGTGAAAGTGTTTTTGGAGAAAAGCACAATCTTCCTGTTCGGCAAATGTTACCAATGTCATGTTTACAGAAAGAAATATCATGTTTTCTCAGGTTTCTGAAGCTTTCTTCCTATAAAACTCGAATGTGTGGAGGATTTGACTCCAGGTGGAACCAATTTTCTTTTGTCAACAGAAAACAAAACCGGTCCAGCTAAATTGCATTCAAAACCATAAAGTCCATAGAGAATATCCAGAAAACACAAACACACACAGAGGCTGTAGCAAGATCTGGGATTGAGATAGCTACAAATCACCAGATAGTTTTGTTTTCATCCAGGAGTATCTGGACAAATTGTTGTGGATTTCAGGTGAAATTTAACCAAAAATCACCGTGAAAGTGGTTTAGGAGAAAAGCACAATCTTCCTGTTCGGCAATGCATCCAATGTCCTGTTTACAGAAAGAAATATCATGTTTTCTCAGGTTTGTGAAGCTTTCTTCCTAGAAAACTCGAATGTGTGGAGTATTTGACTCCAGGTGGAACCAATTAGCGTTTGCCAGGAGAAAACAAATGCTAAAAGGCATTCAAAACCTTAAAGTCCATAGAGAATATCCAGAAAACACAAACACACACAGAGGCTCTAGCAAGATCTGGGATTGAGATAGCTACAAATCACCAGATAGTTTTGTTTTCATCCGGAGTATCTGGACTAATTGTTGTGGATTTCAGGTGAAATTTAACCAAAAATCACCGTGAAAGTTGTTTTGGAGAAAAGCACAATCTTCCTCTTCGGCAAATGTTTCCAATGTCATGTTTACAGAAAGAAATATCATGTTTTCTCAGGTTTCTGAAGCTTTCTTCCTAGAAAACTCGAATGTGTGGAGGATTTGACTCCAGGTGGAACCAATTAGCTTTTGGCAACAGAACACAAAACCGGTCCAGCTAAATTGCATTCAAAACCATAAAGTCCATAGAGAATATCCAGAAAACACAAACACACACAGAGGCTGTAGCAAGATCTGGGATTGAGATAGCTACAAATCACCAGATAGTTTTGTTTTCATCCAGGAATATCTGGACAAATTGTTGTGGATTTCTTGTGAAATTTAACCAAAAATCACCGTGAAAGTGGATTTGGAGAAAAGCACAATCTTCCTGTTCAGCAAATGCATCCAATGTCATTTTTACAAATAAAAATATCATGTTTTCTCAGGTTTCTGAAGCTTTCTTCCTGGAAAACTCGAATGTGTGGAGGATTTGACTCCAGGTGGAACCAATTAGCGTTTGCCAGCAGAAAACAAAAAGGGTCCTGCTAAAATGCATTCAAAACCTTAAAGTCCATAGAGAATATCCAGAAAACACAAACACACACAGAGGCTATAGCAAGATCTGGGATAGAGATAGCCAAAACACACCAAATACTTTTGTTTTCATCCAGGAGTATCTGGACAAATTGTTGTTGTTTTGAAGTGAAATTTAACCAAAAAATCACCGTGAAAGTGGTTTTGGAGAAAAGCACAATCTTTCTGTTCAGCAAATGAATCCAATGTCATGTTTACAGAAAGAAATATCATGTTTTCTCAGGTTTCTGAAGCTTTCTTCCTAGAAAACTCGAATGTGTGGAGGATTTGAAACCAGGTGGAACCAATTAGCGTTTGCCAGCAGAAAACAAAAAGGGTCCTGCTAAAATGCATTCAAAACCTTAAAGTCCATAGAGAATATCCAGAAAACACAAACACACACAGAGGCTGTAGCAAGATCTGGGAATGAGATAGCTACAAATAACCAGATAGTTTTGTTGTCATCCAGGAGTATCTGGACAAATTGTTGTAGTTTTGAAGTGAAATGTAACCAAAAAATAACAGTGAAAGTGGTTTTCTAGAAAAGCACAATCTTTCTGTTCAGCAAATGAATCCAATGTCGTGTTTACAAATACAAATATCATGTTTTCTCAGGTTTCTGAAGCTTTCTTCCTAGAAAACTCGAATGTGTGGAGGATTTGACTCCAGGTGGAACCAATTAGCGTTTGCCAGGAGAAAACAAATGCTAAAATGCAATCAAAACCTTAAAGTCCATAGAGAATATCCAGAAAACACAAACACACACAGAGGCTGTAGCAAGATCTGGGATTGAGGTAGCTACAAATCACCAGATAGTTTTTTGTTTTCATCCAAGAGTATCTGGAGAAATTGTAGTGGATTTCGGGTGAAATTTAACCAAAAATCACCGTGAAATTGGTTTAGGAGAAAAGCAGAAAATTCCTGTTTGGCAATGCATCCAATGTCATGTTTACAGAAAGAAATATCATGTTTTCTCAGGTTTCTGAAACTTTCTTCCTAGAAAACTCGAATGTGTGGAGTATTTGACTCCAGATGGAACCAATTAGTGTTTGCCAGCAGAAAACAAAAAGGGTCCAGCTAAAATGCATTCAAAACCTTAAAGTCCATAGAGAATATCCAGAAAACACAAACACACACAGAGGCTGTAGCAAGATCTGGGATTGAGATAGCTACAAATCACCAGATAGTTTTGTTTTCATCCAGGAGTATCTGGACTAATTGTTGTGGATTTCAGGTGAAATTTAACCAAAAATCACCGTGAAAGTGGTTTTGGAGAAAAGCACAATCTTCCTGTTCGGCAAATGTTTCCAATGTCATGTTTACAGAAAGAAATATCATGTTTTCTCAGGTTTCTGAAGCTTTCTTCCTAGAAAACTCGAATGTGTGGAGGATTTGACTCCAGGTGGAACCAATTAGCTTTTGGCAACAGAACACAAAACCGGTCCAGCTAAATTGCATTCAAAACCATAAAGTCCATAGAGAATATCCAGAAAACACAAACACACACAGAGGCTGTAGCAAGATCTGGGATTGAGATAGCTACAAATCACCAGATAATTTTGTTTTCATCCAGGAATATCTGGACAAATTGTTGTGGATTTCGGGTGAAATTTAACCAAAAATCACCGTGAAAGTGGATTTCGAGAAAAGCACAATCTTCCTGTTCAGCAAATGCATCCAATGTCATTTTTACAAATAAAAATATCATGTTTTCTCAGGTTTCTGAAGCTTTCTTCCTGGAAAACTCGAATGTGTGGAGGATTTGACTCCAGGTGGAACCAATTAGCGTTTGCCAGCAGAAAACAAAAAGGGTCCTGCTAAAATGCATTCAAAACCTTAAAGTCCATAGAGAATATCCAGAAAACACAAACACACACAGAGACTGTAGCAAGATCTGGGATAGAGATAGCCAAAACACACCAAATTCTTTTGTTTTCATCCAGGAGTATCTGGACAAATTGTTGTAGTTTTGAAGTGAAATGTAACCAAAAAATAACAGTGAAAGTGGTTTTGGAGAAAAGCACAATCTTTCTGTTCAGCAAATGAATCCAATGTCGTGTTTACAAATACAAATATCATGTTTTCTCAGGTTTCTGAAGCTTTCTTCCTAGAAAACTCGAATGTGTGGAGGATTTGACTCCAGGTGGAACCAATTAGCGTTTGCCAGGAGAAAACAAATGCTAAAATGCATTCAAAACCGTAATGTCCATAGAGAATATCCAGAAAACACAAACACACACAGAGGCTGTAGCAAGATCTGGGATTGAGATAGCCACAAGACACCAGATAGTTTTTTGATTTCATCAAGGAGTATCTGGAAAATTGTTGTGAATTTCGGGTGAAATTTAGGCAAAAATCACCATGAAAGTGGTTTTGGAGAAAAGCACAATCTTCCTGTTCAGCAAATGCATCCAATGTCATGTTTACAGAAAGAAATATCATGTTTTCTCAGGTTTCTGAAACTTTCTTCCTAGAAAACTCGGATGTGTGGAGTATTTGACTCCAGATGGAACCAATTAGTGTTTGCCAGCAGAAAACAAAAAGGGTCCTGCTAAAATGCATTCAAAACCTTAAAGTCCATAGAGAATATCCAGAAAACACAAACACACACAGAGGCTGTAGCAAGATCTGGGATTGAGATAGCTACAAATCACCAGATAGTTTTGTTTTCATCCAGGAGTATCTGGACTAATTGTTGTGGTTTTCAGGTGAAATTTAACCAAAAATCACCGTGAAAGTGGTTTTGGAGAAAAGCACAATCTTCCTGTTCGGCAAATGTTTCCAATGTCATGTTTACAGAAAGAAATATCATGTTTTCTCAGGTTTCTGAAGCTTTCTTCCTAGAAAACTCGAATGTGTGGAGGATTTGACTCCAGGTGGAACCAATTAGCTTTTGGCAACAGAACACAAAACCGGTCCAGCTAAATTGCATTCAAAACCATAAAGTCCATAGAGAATATCCAGAAAACACAAACACACACAGAGGCTGTAGCAACATCTGGGATTGAGATAGCTACAAATCACCAGATAGTTTTGTTTTCATCCAGGAGTATCTGGACAAATTGTTGTGGATTTCGGGTGAAATTTAACCAAAAATCACCGTGAAAGTGGTTTAGGAGAAAAGCAGAAAATTCCTGTTCGGCAATGCATCCAATGTCATGTTTACAGAAAGAAATATCATGTTTTCTCAGGTTTCTGAAGCTTTCTTCCTAGAAAACTCGAATGTGTGGAGTATTTGACTCCAGGTGGAACCAATTAGCGTTTGCCAGGAGAAAACAAATGCTAAAATGCATTCAAAACCGTAAAGTCCATAGAGAATATCCAGAAAACACAAACACACACAGAGGCTGTAGCAAGATCTGGGATTGAGATAGCTACAAATCAGCAGATAGTTTTGTTTTCATCCGGAGTATCTGGACTAATTGTTGTGGATTTCAGGTGAAATTTAACCAAAAATCACCGTGAAAGTGGTTTTGGAGAAAAGCACAATCTTCCTGTTCAGCAAATGAATCCAATGTCATGTTTAGAAATACAAATATCATGTTTTCTCAGGGTTCTGAAGCTTTTCCTAGAAAACTCGAATGTGCGGAGTATTTGAAACCAGGTGGAACCAATTAGCGTTTGCCAGCAGAAAACAAAAAGGGTCCTGCTAAAATGCATTCAAAACCTTAAAGTCCGTAGAGAATATCCAGAAAACACAAAAACACACAGAGGCTGTAGCAAGATCTGGGATTGAGATAGCCGCAACACACCAGATAGTTTTGTTTTCATCCAGGAGTATCTGGACAAATTGTTGTAGTTTTGAAGTGAAATTTAACCAAAAAATCACCGTGAAAGTGGTTTTGGAGAAAAGCACAATCTTTCTGTTCAGCAAATGAATCCAATGTCGTGTTTACAAATACAAATATCATGTTTTCTCAGGTTTCTGAAGCTTTCTTCCTAGAAAACTCGAATGTGTGGAGGATTTGACTCCAGGTGGAACTAATTAGCCTTTGTCAGCAGAAAACAAACAGGGTCCTGCTAAAATGCATTCAAACCTTAAAGTCCATAGAGAATGTCCAGAAAACACAAGCAGACAAAGAGGCTGTAGCAAGATCTGGGATTGAGATAGCTACAAATCACCAGATAGTTTTGTTTTCATCCAGGAGTATGTGGACAAATTGTTGTGGATTTCGGGTGAAATTTAACCAAAAATCACCGTGAAAGTGGTTTTGCAGAAAAGCACAATCTTCCTGTTCGGCAAATGCATCCAATGTCATGTTTACAGAAAGAAATATCATGTTTTCTCAGGTTTCTGAAGCTTTCTTCCTAGAAAACTCGAATGTGTGGAGTATTTGACTCCAGGTGGAACCAATTAGCTTTTTTCAGCTAAAAACAAAAACTTACATGCTAAAATGCATTTAAAACCGTAAAGTCCATAGAGAATGTCCAGAAAACACAAACAAACACAGAGGCTGTAGCAAGATCTGGGATGGAGATAGTCACAACACACCAGATAGTTTTGTTTTCATCCAGGAATATCTGGACTAATTGTTGTGGATTTTGAGTGAAATTTCAACAAAAATTACCGTGAAAGTGGTTTTGGAGAAAATCACAATCTTCCTGTTCGGCAAATGCATCTAATGTCATGTTTACAGAAAGAAATATCATGTTTTCTCAGGTTTCTGAAGCTTTCTTCCAAGAAAACTCGAATGTGTGGAGTATTTGACTGCAGGTGGAACCAATTAGCGTTTGCCAGCAGAAAACAAACAGGGTCCTGCTAAAATGCATTCAAAACCTTAAAGTCCATAGAGAATATCCAGAAAACACAAACACACACAGAGGCTGTAGCAAGATCTGGGATTGAGATAGCTACAAATCACCAGATAGTTTTGTTTTCATCCAGGAGTATCTGGACAAATTGTTGTAGTTTTGAAGTGAAATTTAACCAAAAATCACCGTGAAAGTGGTTTTGGAGAAAATCACAATATTCGTGTTTGGCAAATGCATCCAATGTCATGTTTACAGAAAGAAATATCATGTTTTGTCAGGTTTCTGAAGTTTTCTTCCTTGAAAACTCGAATGTGTGGAGTATTTGACTCCAGGTGGAACCAATTAGCTTTTTCAGCAAAAAGAGAAACTTACATTAAAAAATGCATTCAAAACCGTAAAGTCCATAGAGAATGTCCAGAAAACATAAACACACACAGAGGCTGTAGCAAGATCTGGGATTGAGATAGCTACAAATCACCAGATACTTTTGTTTTCATCCAGGAGTATCTGGACAAATTGTTGTGGATTTCGGGTGAATTTTAACCAAAAATCACCGTGAAAGTGGTTTTGGAGAAAATCACAATCTTCCTGTTCGGCAAATGCATCTAATGTCATGTTTACAGAAAGAAATATCATGTTTTCTCAGGTTTCTGAAGCTTTCTTCCTAGAAAACTCGAATGTGTGGAGTATTTGACTCCAGGTGGAACCAATTAGCGTTTGCCAGCAGAAAAAAAAAAGGGGTCCCGCTAAAATGCATTCAAAACTGTAAAGTCAATAGAGAATGTCCAGAAAACAAAAACAAACAGAGAGGCTGTAGCAAGGTCTGGGATTGAGATAGCTAGAAATCACCAGATAGTTTTTGTTTTCATCCAGGAGTATCTGGACAATTTGTTTTGGATTTCGGGTGAAATTTAACCAAAAATGACCATGAAAGTGGTTTTGGAGAAAAGCACAATCTTCCTGTTTGGCAAATGCATCCAATGTTATGTTTACAGAAAGAAATATCATGTTTTCTCAGGTTTCTGAAGCTTTCTTCCTAGAAAACTCGAATGTGTGGAGTATTTGACTGCAGGTGGAACCAATTAGCTTTTTTCAGCTAAAAACTAAAACTTACATGCTAAAATGCATTTAAAACCGTAAAGTCCATAGAGAATGTCCAGAAAACACAAACAAACACAGAGGCTGTAGCAAGATCTGGGATGGAGATAGTCACAACACACCAGATAGTTTTGTTTTCATCCAGGAATATCTGGACTAATTGTTGTGGATTTTGAGTGAAATTTCAACAAAAATTACCGTGAAAGTGGTTTTGGAGAAAATCACAATCTTCCTGTTCGGCAAATGCATCTAATGTCATGTTTACAGAAAGAAATATCATGTTTTCTCAGGTTTCTGAAGCTTTCTTCCTAGAAAACTCGAATGTGTGGAGGATTTGACTCCAGGTGGAACCAATTAGCATTTGCCAGGTAGAAAAAAAAAAGGGTCCCGCTAAAATGCATTCAAAACTGTAAAGTCCATAGACAATGTCCAGAAAACACAAACAAACAGAGAGGCTGTAGCAAGGTCTGGGATTGAGATAGCTACAAATCACCAGATAGTTTTGTTTTCATCCAGGAGTATCGGGACAAATTGTTGTTGTTTTGAAGTGAAATTTAACCAAAAAATCACCGTGAAAGTGGTTTTGGAGAAAAGCACAATCTTCCTGTTCGGCAAATGTTTCCAATGTCATGTTTACAGAAAGAAATATCATGTTTTCTCAGGTTTCTGAAGCTTTCTTCCTAGAAAACTCGAATGTGTGGAGGATTTGACTCCAGGTGGAACCAATTAGCTTTTGGCAACAGAACACAAAACCGGTCCAGCTAAATTGCATTCAAAACCATAAAGTCCATAGAGAATATCCAGAAAACACAAACACACACAGAGGCTGTAGCAAGATCTGGGATTGAGATAGCTACAAATCACCAGATAGTTTTGTTTTCATCCAGGAGTATCTGGACAAAATGTTGTGGATTTCGGGTGAAATTTAACCAAAAATCACCGTGAAAGTGGTTTAGGAGAAAAGCAGAAAATTCCTGTTCGGCAAATGCATCCAATGTCATGTTTACAGAAAGAAATATCATGTTTTCTCAGGTTTGTGAAGCTTTCTTCCTAGAAAACTCGAATGTGTGGAGTATTTGACTCCAGGTGGAACCAATTAGCGTTTGCCAGGAGAAAACAAATGCTAAAATGCATTCAAAACCGTAAAGTCCATAGAGAATATCCAGAAAACACAAACACACACACAGAGGCTGTAGCAAAATCTGGGATTGAGATAGCCACAAGACACCAGATGGTTTTTTGATTTCATCAAGGAGTATCTGGACAAATTGTTGTGGATTTCGGGTGAAATTTAACCAAAAATCACCGTGAAAGAGGTTTTGGAGAAAAGCACAATCTTCCTGTTCGGCAAATGTTACCAATGTCATGTTTACAGAAAGAAATATCATGTTTTCTCAGGTTTGTGAAGCTTTCTTCCTAGAAAACTCGAATGTGTGGAGTATTTGACTCCAGGTGGAACCAATTAGCGTTTGCCAGGAGAAAACAAATGCTAAAAGGCATTCAAAACCTTAAAGTCCATAGAGAATATCCAGAAAACACAAACACACACAGAGGCTCTAGCAAGATCTGGGATTGAGATAGCTACAAATCACCAGATAGTTTTGTTTTCATCCGGAGTATCTGGACTAATTGTTGTGGATTTCAGGTGAAATTTAACCAAAAATCACCGTGAAAGTTGTTTTGGAGAAAAGCACAATCTTCCTGTTCGGCAAATGTTTCCAATGTCATGTTTACAGAAAGAAATATCATGTTTTCTCAGGTTTCTGAAGCTTTCTTCCTAGAAAACTCGAATGTGTGGAGGATTTGACTCCAGGTGGAACCAATTAGCTTTTGGCAACAGAACACAAAACCGGTCCAGCTAAATTGCATTCAAAACCATAAAGTCCATAGAGAATATCCAGAAAACACAAACACACACAGAGGCTGTAGCAAGATCTGGGATTGAGATAGCTACAAATCACCAGATAGTTTTGTTTTCATCCAGGAATATCTGGACAAATTGTTGTGGATTTCTTGTGAAATTTAACCAAAAATCACCGTGAAAGTGGATTTGGAGAAAAGCACAATCTTCCTGTTCAGCAAATGCATCCAATGTCATTTTTACAAATAAAAATATCATGTTTTCTCAGGTTTCTGAAGCTTTCTTCCTGGAAAACTCGAATGTGTGGAGGATTTGACTCCAGGTGGAACCAATTAGCGTTTGCCAGCAGAAAACAAAAAGGGTCCTGCTAAAATGCATTCAAAACCTTAAAGTCCATAGAGAATATCCAGAAAACACAAACACACACAGAGGCTATAGCAAGATCTGGGATAGAGATAGCCAAAACACACCAAATACTTTTGTTTTCATCCAGGGGTATCTGGACAAATTGTTGTTGTTTTGAAGTGAAATTTAACCAAAAAATCACCGTGAAAGTGGTTTTGGAGAAAAGCACAATCTTTCTGTTCAGCAAATGAATCCAATGTCATGTTTACAGAAAGAAATATCATGTTTTCTCAGGTTTCTGAAGCTTTCTTCCTAGAAAACTCGAATGTGTGGAGGATTTGAAACCAGGTGGAACCAATTAGCGTTTGCCAGCAGAAAACAAAAAGGGTCCTGCTAAAATGCATTCAAAACCTTAAAGTCCATAGAGAATATCCAGAAAACACAAACACACACAGAGGCTGTAGCAAGATCTGGGAATGAGATAGCTACAAATAACCAGATAGTTTTGTTGTCATCCAGGAGTATCTGGACAAATTGTTGTAGTTTTGAAGTGAAATGTAACCAAAAAATAACAGTGAAAGTGGTTTTCTAGAAAAGCACAATCTTTCTGTTCAGCAAATGAATCCAATGTCGTGTTTACAAATACAAATATCATGTTTTCTCAGGTTTCTGAAGCTTTCTTCCTAGAAAACTCGAATGTGTGGAGGATTTGACTCCAGGTGGAACCAATTAGCGTTTGCCAGGAGAAAACAAATGCTAAAATGCATGCAAAACCTTAAAGTCAATCGAGAATATCCAGAAAACACAAACACACACAGAGGCTGTAGCAAGATCTGGGATTGAGGTAGCTACAAATCACCAGACAGTTTTTTGTTTTCATCCAAGAGTATCTGGAGAAATTGTAGTGGATTTCAGGTGAAATTTAACCAAAAATCACCGTGAAAGTGGTTTAGGAGAAAAGCAGAAAATTCCTGTTTGGCAATGCATCCAATGTCATGTTTACAGAAAGAAATATCATGTTTTCTCAGGTTTCTGAAACTTTCTTCCTAGAAAACTCGAATGTGTGGAGTATTTGACTCCAGATGGAACCAATTAGTGTTTGCCAGCAGAAAACAAAAAGGGTCCAGCTAAAATGCATTCAAAACCTTAAAGTCCATAGAGAATATCCAGAAAACACAAACACACACAGAGGCTGTAGCAAGATCTGGGATTGAGATAGCTACAAATCACCAGATAGTTTTGTTTTAATCCAGGAGTATCTGGACTAATTGTTGTGGATTTCAGGTGTAATTTAACCAAAAATCACCGTGAAAGTGGTTTTGGAGAAAAGCACAATCTTCCTGTTCGGCAAATGTTTCCAATGTCATGTTTACAGAAAGAAATATCATGTTTTCTCAGGTTTCTGAAGCTTTCTTCCTAGAAAACTCGAATGTGTGGAGGATTTGACTCCAGGTGGAACCAATTAGCTTTTGGCAACAGAACACAAACCGGTCCAGCTAAATTGCATTCAAAACCATAAAGTCCATAGAGAATATCCAGAAAACACAAACACACACAGAGGCTGTAGCAAGATCTGGGATTGAGATAGCTACAAATCACCAGATAGTTTTGTTTTCATCCAGGAGTATCTGGACAAAATGTTGTGGATTTCGGGTGAAATTTAACCAAAAATCACCGTGAAAGTGGTTTAGGAGAAAAGCAGAAAATTCCTGTTCGGCAAATGCATCCAATGTCATGTTTACAGAAAGAAATATCATGTTTTCTCAGGTTTGTGAAGCTTTCTTCCTAGAAAACTCGAATGTGTGGAGTATTTGACTCCAGGTGGAACCAATTAGCGTTTGCCAGGAGAAAACAAATGCTAAAATGCATTCAAAACCGTAAAGTCCATAGAGAATATCCAGAAAACACAAACACACACACAGAGGCTGTAGCAAAATCTGGGATTGAGATAGCCACAAGACACCAGATGGTTTTTTGATTTCATCAAGGAGTATCTGGACAAATTGTTGTGGATTTCGGGTGAAATTTAACCAAAAATCACCGTGAAAGAGGTTTTGGAGAAAAGCACAATCTTCCTGTTCGGCAAATGTTACCAATGTCATGTTTACAGAAAGAAATATCATGTTTTCTCAGGTTTGTGAAGCTTTCTTCCTAGAAAACTCGAATGTGTGGAGTATTTGACTCCAGGTGGAACCAATTAGCGTTTGCCAGGAGAAAACAAATGCTAAAAGGCATTCAAAACCTTAAAGTCCATAGAGAATATCCAGAAAACACAAACACACACAGAGGCTCTAGCAAGATCTGGGATTGAGATAGCTACAAATCACCAGATAGTTTTGTTTTCATCCGGAGTATCTGGACTAATTGTTGTGGATTTCAGGTGAAATTTAACCAAAAATCACCGTGAAAGTTGTTTTGGAGAAAAGCACAATCTTCCTGTTCGGCAAATGTTTCCAATGTCATGTTTACAGAAAGAAATATCATGTTTTCTCAGGTTTCTGAAGCTTTCTTCCTAGAAAACTCGAATGTGTGGAGGATTTGACTCCAGGTGGAACCAATTAGCTTTTGGCAACAGAACACAAAACCGGTCCAGCTAAATTGCATTCAAAACCATAAAGTCCATAGAGAATATCCAGAAAACACAAACACACACAGAGGCTGTAGCAAGATCTGGGATTGAGATAGCTACAAATCACCAGATAGTTTTGTTTTCATCCAGGAATATCTGGACAAATTGTTGTGGATTTCTTGTGAAATTTAACCAAAAATCACCGTGAAAGTGGATTTGGAGAAAAGCACAATCTTCCTGTTCAGCAAATGCATCCAATGTCATTTTTACAAATAAAAATATCATGTTTTCTCAGGTTTCTGAAGCTTTCTTCCTGGAAAACTCGAATGTGTGGAGGATTTGACTCCAGGTGGAACCAATTAGCGTTTGCCAGCAGAAAACAAAAAGGGTCCTGCTAAAATGCATTCAAAACCTTAAAGTCCATAGAGAATATCCAGAAAACACAAACACACACAGAGGCTATAGCAAGATCTGGGATAGAGATAGCCAAAACACACCAAATACTTTTGTTTTCATCCAGGGGTATCTGGACAAATTGTTGTTGTTTTGAAGTGAAATTTAACCAAAAAATCACCGTGAAAGTGGTTTTGGAGAAAAGCACAATCTTTCTGTTCAGCAAATGAATCCAATGTCATGTTTACAGAAAGAAATATCATGTTTTCTCAGGTTTCTGAAGCTTTCTTCCTAGAAAACTCGAATGTGTGGAGGATTTGAAACCAGGTGGAACCAATTAGCGTTTGCCAGCAGAAAACAAAAAGGGTCCTGCTAAAATGCATTCAAAACCTTAAAGTCCATAGAGAATATCCAGAAAACACAAACACACACAGAGGCTGTAGCAAGATCTGGGAATGAGATAGCTACAAATAACCAGATAGTTTTGTTTTCATCCAGGAGTATCTGGACAAATTGTTGTAGTTTTGAAGTGAAATGTAACCAAAAAATAACAGTGAAAGTGGTTTTCTAGAAAAGCACAATCTTTCTGTTCAGCAAATGAATCCAATGTCGTGTTTACAAATACAAATATCATGTTTTCTCAGGTTTCTGAAGCTTTCTTCCTAGAAAACTCGAATGTGTGGAGGATTTGACTCCAGGTGGAACCAATTAGCGTTTGCCAGGAGAAAACAAATGCTAAAATGCATTCAAAACCGTAAAGTCCATAGAGAATATCCAGAAAACACAAACACACACAGAGGCTGTAGCAAGATCTGGGATTGAGGTAGCTACAAATCACCAGATAGTTTTTTGTTTTCATCCAAGAGTATCTGGAGAAATTGTAGTGGATTTCGGGTGAAATTTAACCAAAAATCACCGTGAAAGTGGTTTAGGAGAAAAGCAGAAAATTCCTGTTTGGCAATGCATCCAATGTCATGTTTACAGAAAGAAATATCATGTTTTCTCAGGTTTCTGAAACTTTCTTCCTAGAAAACTCGAATGTGTGGAGTATTTGACTCCAGATGGAACCAATTAGTGTTTGCCAGCAGAAAACAAAAAGGGTCCAGCTAAAATGCATTCAAAACCTTAAAGTCCATAGAGAATATCCAGAAAACACAAACACACACAGAGGCTGTAGCAAGATCTGGGATTGAGATAGCTACAAATCACCAGATAGTTTTGTTTTCATCCAGGAGTATCTGGACTAATTGTTGTGGATTTCAGGTGTAATTTAACCAAAAATCACCGTGAAAGTGGTTTTGGAGAAAAGCACAATCTTCCTGTTCGGCAAATGTTTCCAATGTCATGTTTACAGAAAGAAATATCATGTTTTCTCAGGTTTCTGAAGCTTTCTTCCTAGAAAACTCGAATGTGTGGAGGATTTGACTCCAGGTGGAACCAATTAGCTTTTGGCAACAGAACACAAAACCGGTCCAGCTAAATTGCATTCAAAACCATAAAGTCCATAGAGAATATCCAGAAAACACAAACACACACAGAGGCTGTAGCAAGATCTGGGATTGAGATAGCTACAAATCACCAGATAGTTTTGTTTTCATCCAGGAGTATCTGGACAAATTGTTGTGGATTTCGGGTGAAATTTAACCAAAAATCACCGTGAAAGTGGTTTAGGAGAAAAGCAGAAAATTCCTGTTCGGCAATGCATCCAATTTCATGTTTACAGAAAGAAATATCATGTTTTCTCAGGTTTGTGAAGCTTTCTTCCTAGAAAACTCGAATGTGTGGAGTATTTGACTCCAGGTGGAACCAATTAGCGTTTGCCAGGAGAAAACAAATGCTAAAATGCATTCAAAACCGTAAAGTCCATAGAGAATATCCAGAAAACACAAACACACACAGAGGCTGTAGCAAGATCTGGGATTGAGATAGCTACAAATCAGCAGATAGTTTTGTTTTCATCCGGAGTATCTGGACTAATTGTTGTGGATTTCAGGTGAAATTTAACCAAAAATCACCGTGAAAGTGGTTTTGGAGAAAAGCACAATCTTCCTGGTCAGCAAATGAATCCAATGTCATGTTTAGAAATACAAATATCATGTTTTCTCAGGGTTCTGAAGCTTTTCCTAGAAAACTCGAATGTGCGGAGTATTTGAAACCAGGTGGAACCAATTAGCGTTTGCCAGCAGAAAACAAAAAGGGTCCTGCTAAAATGCATTCAAAACCTTAAAGTCCGTAGAGAATATCCAGAAAACACAAAAACACACAGAGGCTGTAGCAAGATCTGGGATTGAGATAGCCACAACACACCAGATAGTTTTGTTTTCATCCAGGAGTATCTGGACAAATTGTTGTAGTTTTGAAGTGAAATTTAACCAAAAAATCACCGTGAAAGTGGTTTTGGAGAAAAGCACAATCTTTCTGTTCAGCAAATGAATCCAATGTCGTGTTTACAAATACAAATATCATGTTTTCTCAGGTTTCTGAAGCTTTCTTCCTAGAAAACTCGAATGTGTGGAGTATTTGACTCCAGGTGGAACTAATTAGCCTTTGTCAGCAGAAAACAAACAGGGTCCTGCTAAAATGCATTCAAACCTTAAAGCCCATAGAGAATGTCCAGAAAACACAAGCAGACAAAGAGGCTGTAGCAAGATCTGGGATTGAGATAGCTACAAATCACCAGATAGTTTTGTTTTCATCCAGGAGTATCTGGACAAATTGTTGTGGATTTCGGGTGAAATTTAACCAAAAATCACCGTGAAAGTGGTTTTGCAGAAAAGCACAATCTTCCTGTTCGGCAAATGCATCCAATGTCATGTTTACAGAAAGAAATATCATGTTTTCTCAGGTTTCTGAAGCTTTCTTCCTAGAAAACTCGAATGTGTGGAGTATTTGACTCCAGGTGGAACCAATTAGCTTTTTTCAGCTAAAAACAAAAACTTACATGCTAAAATGCATTTAAAACCGTAAAGTACATAGAGAATGTCCAGAAAACACAAACAAACACAGAGGCTGTAGCAAGATCTGGGATGGAGATAGTCACAACACACCAGATAGTTTTGTTTTCATCCAGGAATATCTGGACTAATTGTTGTGGATTTTGAGTGAAATTTCAACAAAAATTACCGTGAAAGTGGTTTTGGAGAAAATCACAATCTTCCTGTTTGGCAAATGCATCTAATGTCATGTTTACAGAAAGAAATATCATGTTTTCTCAGGTTTCTGAAGCTTTCTTCCAAGAAAACTCGAATGTGTGGAGTATTTGACTGCAGGTGGAACCAATTAGCGTTTGCCAGCAGAAAACAAACAGGGTCCTGCTAAAATGCATTCAAAACCTTAAAGTCCATAGAGAATATCCAGAAAACACAAACACACACAGAGGCTGTAGCAAGATCTGGGATTGAGATAGCTACAAATCACCAGATAGTTTTGTTTTCATCCAGGAGTATCTGGACAAATTGTTGTAGTTTTGAAGTGAAATTTAACCAAAAATCACCGTGAAAGTGGTTTTGGAGAAAATCACAATATTCGTGTTTGGCAAATGCATCCAATGTCATGTTTACAGAAAGAAATATCATGTTTTGTCAGGTTTCTGAAGCTTTCTTCCTTGAAAACTCGAATGTGTGGAGTATTTGACTCCAGGTGGAACCAATTAGCTTTTTCAGCAAAAAGAGAAACTTACATTAAAAAATGCATTCAAAACCGTAAAGTCCATAGAGAATGTCCAGAAAACATAAACACACACAGAGGCTGTAGCAAGATCTGGGATTGAGATAGCTACAAATCACCAGATACTTTTGTTTTCATCCAGGAGTATCTGGACAAATTGTTGTGGATTTCGGGTGAAATTTAACCAAAAATCACCGTGAAAGTGGTTTTGGAGAAAATCACAATCTTCCTGTTCAGCAAATGCATCCAATGTCATGTTTACAGAAAGAAATATCATGTTTTCTCAGGTTTCTGAAGCTTTCTTCCTAGAAAACTCGAATGTGTGGAGTATTTGACTCCAGGTGGAACCAATTAGCGTTTGCCAGCAGAAAAAAAAAAGGGGTCCCGCTAAAATGCATTCAAAACTGTAAAGTCCATAGAGAATGTCCAGAAAACAAAAACAAACAGAGAGGCTGTAGCAAGGTCTGGGATTGAGATAGCTAGAAATCACCAGATAGTTTTTGTTTTCATCCAGGAGTATCTGGACAATTTGTTTTGGATTTCGGGTGAAATTTAACCAAAAATGACCATGAAAGTGGTTTTGGAGAAAAGCACAATCTTCCTGTTTGGCAAATACATCCAATGTCATGTTTACAGAAAGAAATATCATGTTTTCTCAGGTTTCTGAAGCTTTCTTCCTAGAAAACTCGAATGTGTGGAGTATTTGACTGCAGGTGGAACCAATTAGCTTTTTTCAGCTAAAAACTAAAACTTACATGCTAAAATGCATTTAAAACCGTAAAGTCCATAGAGAATGTCCAGAAAACACAAACAAACACAGAGGCTGTAGCAAGATCTGGGATGGAGATAGTCACAACACACCAGATAGTTTTGTTTTCATCCAGGAATATCTGGACTAATTGTTGTGGATTTTGAGTGAAATTTCAACAAAAATTACCCTGAAAGTGGTTTTGGAGAAAATCACAATCTTCCTGTTCGGCAAATGCATCTAATGTCATGTTTACAGAAAGAAATATCATGTTTTCTCAGGTTTCTGAAGCTTTCTTCCAAGAAAACTAGAATGTGTGGAGTATTTGACTCCAGGTGGAACCAATTAGCGTTTGCCAGCAGAAAACAAAAAGGGTCCTGCTAAAATGCATTCAAAACCTTAAAGTCCATAGAGAATATCCAGAAAACACAAACACACACAGAGGCTGTAGCAAGATCTGGGATTGAGATAGCTACAAATCACCAGATAGTTTTGTTTTCATCCGGAGTATCTGGACAAATTGTTGTGGATTTCGGGGGAAATTTAACCAAAAATCACCGTGAAAGTGGTTTTGGAGAAAATCACAATCTTCCTGTTCAGCAAATGCATCCAATGTCATGTTTACAGAAAGAAATATCATGTTTTCTCAGGTTTCTGAAGCTTTCTTCCTAGAAAACTCGAATGTGTGGAGTATTTGACTCCAGGTGGAACCAATTAGCATTGCCAGCAGAAAAAAAAAAGGGTCCCGCTAAAATGCATTCAAAACTGTAAAGTCCATAGACAATGTCCAGAAAACACAAACAAACAGAGAGGCTGTAGCAAGGTCTGGGATTGAGATAGCTACAAATCACCAGATAGTTTTGTTTTCATCCAGGAGTATCGGGACAAATTGTTGTTGTTTTGAAGTGAAATTTAACCAAAAAATCACCGTGAAAGTGGTTTTGGAGAAAAGCACAATCTTCCTGTTCGGCAAATGTTTCCAATGTCATGTTTACAGAAAGAAATATCATGTTTTCTCAGGTTTCTGAAGCTTTCTTCCTAGAAAACTCGAATGTGTGGAGGATTTGACTCCAGGTGGAACCAATTAGCTTTTGGCAACAGAACACAAAACCGGTCCAGCTAAATTGCATTCAAAACCATAAAGTCCATAGAGAATATCCAGAAAACACAAACACACACAGAGGCTGTAGCAAGATCTGGGATTGAGATAGCTACAAATCACCAGATAGTTTTGTTTTCATCCAGGAGTATCTGGACAAAATGTTGTGGATTTCGGGTGAAATTTAACCAAAAATCACCGTGAAAGTGGTTTAGGAGAAAAGCAGAAAATTCCTGTTCGGCAAATGCATCCAATGTCATGTTTACAGAAAGAAATATCATGTTTTCTCAGGTTTGTGAAGCTTTCTTCCTAGAAAACTCGAATGTGTGGAGTATTTGACTCCAGGTGGAACCAATTAGCGTTTGCCAGGAGAAAACAAATGCTAAAATGCATTCAAAACCGTAAAGTCCATAGAGAATATCCAGAAAACACAAACACACACACAGAGGCTGTAGCAAAATCTGGGATTGAGATAGCCACAAGACACCAGATGGTTTTTTGATTTCATCAAGGAGTATCTGGACAAATTGTTGTGGATTTCGGGTGAAATTCAAGCAAAAATCACCATGAAAGTGGTTTTGGAGAAAAGCACAATCTTCCTGTTCGGCAAATGCATCCAATGTCATGTTTACAGAAAGAAATATCATGTTTTCTCAGGTTTCTGAAGCTTTCTTCCTAGAAAACTCGAATGTGTGGAGTATTTGACTCCAGGTGGAACCAATTAGAGTTTGCCAGCAGAAAACAAAAAGGGTCCTGCTAAAATGCATTCAAAACCTTAAAGTCCATAGAGAATATCCAGAAAACACAAACACACACAGAGGCTGTAGCAACATCTGGGATTGAGATAGCTACAAATCACCAGATAGTTTTGTTTTCATCCGGAGTATCTGGACTGATTGTTGTGGATTTCAGGTGACATTTAACCAAAAATCACCGTGAAAGTGGTTTTGGAGAAAAGTACAATCTTCCTGTTTGGCAAATGCATCCAATGTCATGTTTACAGAAAGAAATATCATGTTTTCTCAGGTTTCTGAAGCTTTCTTTCTAGAAAACTCGAATGTGTGGAGGATTTGACTCCAGGTGGAACCAATTAGCTTTTGGCAGCTAAAAACAAAAACTTACATGCTAAAATGCATTCAAAACCTTAAAGTCCATAGAGATTGTCCAGAAAACACAAACACACACAGAGGCTGTAGCAATATCTGGGATTAAGATAGCCACAACACACCAGATAGTTTTGTTTTCATCCAGGATTATCTGGACAAATTGTTGTGGATTTCGGGTGAAATTCAACCAAAAATCACCGTGAAAGTGGTTTTGGAGAAAAGCACCATCTTCCTGTTCAGCAAATGCATCCAATGTCATGTTTACAGAATGAAATATCATGTTTTCTCAGGTTTCTGAAGCTTTCTTCCTATAAAACTCGAATGTGTGGAGGATTTGACTCCAGGTGGAATGAATTAGCGTTTGCCAGCAGAAAACAAAAAGTGTCCTGCTAAAATGCATTCAAACCTTAAAGTCCATAGAGAATGTCCAGAAAACACAAGCAGACAAAGAGGCTGTAGCAAGATCTGGGATTGAGATAGCTACAAATCACCAGATAGTTTTGTTTTCATCCAGGAGTATCTGGACAAATTGTTGTGGATTTCGGGTGAAATTTAACCAAAAATCACCGTGAAAGTGGTTTTGCAGAAAAGCACAATCTTCCTGTTCGGCAAATGCATCCAATGTCATGTTTACAGAAAGAAATATCATGTTTTCTCAGGTTTCTGAAGCTTTCTTCCTAGAAAACTTGAATGTGTGGAGTATTTGACTCCAGGTGGAACCAATTAGCTTTTTTCAGCTAAAAACAAAAACTTACATGCTAAAATGCATTTAAAACCGTAAAGTCCATAGAGAATGTCCAGAAAACACAAACAAACACAGAGGCTGTAGCAAGATCTGGGATGGAGATAGTCAGAACACACCAGATAGTTTTGTTTTCATCCAGGAATATCTGGACTAATTGTTGTGGATTTTGAGTGAAATTTCAACAAAAATTACCGTGAAAGTGGTTTTGGAGAAAATCACAATCTTCCTGTTCGGCAAATGCATCTAATGTCATGTTTACAGAAAGAAATATCATGTTTTCTCAGGTTTCTGAAGCTTTCTTCCAAGAAAACTCGAATGTGTGGAGTATTTGACTGCAGGTGGAACCAATTAGCGTTTGCCAGCAGAAAACAAACAGGGTCCTGCTAAAATGCATTCAAAACCTTAAAGTCCATAGAGAATATCCAGAAAACACAAACACACACAGAGGCTGTAGCAAGATCTGGGATTGAGATAGCTACAAATCACCAGATAGTTTTGTTTTCATCCAGGAGTATCTGGACAAATTGTTGTAGTTTTGAAGTGAAATTTAACCAAAAATCACCGTGAAAGTGGTTTTGGAGAAAATCACAATATTCGTGTTTGGCAAATGCATCCAATGTCATGTTTACAGAAAGAAATATCATGTTTTGTCAGGTTTCTGAAGCTTTCTTCCAAGAAAACTCGAATGTGTGGAGTATTTGACTCCAGGTGGAACCAATTAGCTTTTTCAGCAAAAACAGAAACTTACATTAAAAAATGCATTCAAAACCGTAAAGTCCATAGAGAATGTCCAGAAAACATAAACACACACAGAGGCTGTAGCAAGATCTGGGATTGAGATAGCTACAAATCACCAGATACTTTTGTTTTCATCCAGGAGTATCTGGACAAATTGTTGTGGATTTCGGGTGAAATTTAACCAAAAATCACCGTGAAAGTGGTTTTGGAGAAAATCACAATCTTCCTGTTCAGCAAATGCATCCAATGTCATGTTTACAGAAAGAAATATCATGTTTTCTCAGGTTTCTGAAGCTTTCTTCCTAGAAAACTCGAATGTGTGGAGTATTTGACTCCAGGTGGAACCAATTAGCGTTTGCCAGCAGAAAAAAAAAAGGGGTCCCGCTAAAATGCATTCAAAACTGTAAAGTCCATAGAGAATGTCCAGAAAACAAAAACAAACAGAGAGGCTGTAGCAAGGTCTGGGATTGAGATAGCTAGAAATCACCAGATAGTTTTTGTTTTCATCCAGGAGTATCTGGACAATTTGTTTTGGATTTCGGGTGAAATTTAACCAAAAATGACCATGAAAGTGGTTTTGGAGAAAAGCACAATCTTCCTGTTTGGCAAATGCATCCAATGTCATGTTTACAGAAAGAAATATCATGTTTTCTCAGGTTTCTGAAGCTTTCTTCCTAGAAAACTCGAATGTGTGGAGTATTTGACTGCAGGTGGAACCAATTAGCTTTTTTCAGCTAAAAACTAAAACTTACATGCTAAAATGCATTTAAAACCGTAAAGTCCATAGAGAATGTCCAGAAAACACAAACAAACACAGAGGCTGTAGCAAGATCTGGGATGGAGATAGTCACAACACACCAGATAGTTTTGTTTTCATCCAGGAATATCTGGACTAATTGTTGTGGATTTTGAGTGAAATTTCAACAAAAATTATCGTGAAAGTGGTTTTGGAGAAAATCACAATCTTCCTGTTCGGCAAATGCATCTAATGTCATGTTTACAGAAAGAAATATCATGTTTTCTCAGGTTTCTGAAGCTTTCTTCCAAGAAAACTCGAATGTGTGGAGTATTTGACTCCAGGTGGAACCAATTAGCGTTTGCCAGCAGAAAACAAAAAGGGTCCTGCTAAAATGCATTCAAAACCTTAAAGTCCATAGAGAATATCCAGAAAACACAAACACACACAGAGGCTGTAGCAAGATCTGGGATTGAGATAGCTACAAATCACCAGATAGTTTTGTTTTCATCCGGAGTATCTGGACAAATTGTTGTGGATTTCGGGGGAAATTTAACCAAAAATCACCGTGAAAGTGGTTTTGGAGAAAATCACAATCTTCCTGTTCAGCAAATGCATCCAATGTCATGTTTACAGAAAGAAATATCATGTTTTCTCAGGTTTCTGAAGCTTTCTTCCTAGAAAACTCGAATGTGTGGAGTATTTGACTCCAGGTGGAACCAATTAGCGTTTGCCAGCAGAAAACAAAAAGGGTCCTGCTAAAATGCATTCAAAACTGTAAAGTCCATAGACAATGTCCAGAAAACACAAACAAACAGAGAGGCTGTAGCAAGGTCTGGGATTGAGATAGCTACAAATCACCAGATAGTTTTGTTTTCATCCAGGAGTATCGGGACAAATTGTTGTTGTTTTGAAGTGAAATTTAACCAAAAAATCACCGTGAAAGTGGTTTTGGAGAAAAGCACAATCTTCCTGTTCGGAAAATGTTTCCAATGTCATGTTTACAGAAAGAAATATCATGTTTTCTCAGGTTTCTGAAGCTTTCTTCCTAGAAAACTCGAATGTGTGGAGGATTTGACTCCAGGTGGAACCAATTAGCTTTTGGCAACAGAACACAAAACCGGTCCAGCTAAATTGCATTCAAAACCATAAAGTCCATAGAGAATATCCAGAAAACACAAACACACACAGAGGCTGTAGCAAGATCTGGGATTGAGATAGCTACAAATCACCAGATAGTTTTGTTTTCATCCAGGAGTATCTGGACAAAATGTTGTGGATTTCGGGTGAAATTTAACCAAAAATCACCGTGAAAGTGGTTTAGGAGAAAAGCAGAAAATTCCTGTTCGGCAAATGCATCCAATGTCATGTTTACAGAAAGAAATATCATGTTTTCTCAGGTTTGTGAAGCTTTCTTCCTAGAAAACTCGAATGTGTGGAGTATTTGACTCCAGGTGGAACCAATTAGCGTTTGCCAGGAGAAAACAAATGCTAAAATGCATTCAAAACCGTAAAGTCCATAGAGAATATCCAGAAAACACAAACACACACACAGAGGCTGTAGCAAAATCTGGGATTGAGATAGCCACAAGACACCAGATGGTTTTTTGATTTCATCAAGGAGTATCTGGACAAATTGTTGTGGATTTCGGGTGAAATTCAAGCAAAAATCACCATGAAAGTGGTTTTGGAGAAAAGCACAATCTTTCTGTTCGGCAAATGCATCCAATGTCATGTTTACAGAAAGAAATATCATGTTTTCTCAGGTTTCTGAAGCTTTCTTCCTAGAAAACTCGAATGTGTGGAGTATTTGACTCCAGGTGGAACCAATTAGAGTTTGCCAGCAGAAAACAAAAACGGTCCTGCTAAAATGCATTCAAAACCATAAAGTCCATAGAGAATATCCAGAAAACACAAACACACACAGAGGCTGTAGCAAGATCTGGGATTGAGATAGCTACAAATCACCAGATAGTTTTGTTTTCATCCGGAGTATCTGGACTGATTGTTGTGGATTTCAGGTGACATTTAAGAAAAAATCACCGTGAAAGTGGTTTTGGAGAAAAGTACAATCTTCCTGTTTGGCAAATGCATCCAATGTCATGTTTACAGAAAGAAATATCATGTGTTCTCAGGTTTCTGAAGCTTTCTTTCTAGAAAACTCGAATGTGTGGAGGATTTGACTCCAGGTGGAACCAATTAGCTTTTGGCAGCTAAAAACAAAAACTTACATGCTAAAATGCATTCAAAACCTTAAAGTCCATAGAGATTGTCCAGAAAACACAAACACACACAGAGGCTGTAGCAATATCTGGGATTAAGATAGCCACAACACACCAGATAGTTTTGTTTTCATCCAGGATTATCTGGACAAATTGTTGTGGATTTCGGGTGAAATTCAACCAAAAATCACCGTGAAAGTGGTTTTGGAGAAAAGCACCATCTTCCTGTTCAGCAAATGCATCCAATGTCATGTTTACAGAATGAAATATCATGTTTTCTCAGGTTTCTGAAGCTTTCTTCCTATAAAACTCGAATGTGTGGAGGATTTGACTCCAGGTGGAACGAATTAGCGTTTGCCAGCAGAAAACAAAAAGGGTCCGGCTAAAATGCATTCAAAACCTTAAAGTCCATAGAGAATATCCAGAAAACACAAACACACACAGAGACTGTAGCAAGATCTGGGATAGAGATAGCCAAAACACACCAAATACTTTTGTTTTCATCCAGGACTATCTGGACAAATTGTTGTTGTTTTGAAGTGAAATTTAACCAAAAAATCACCGTGAAAGTGGTTTTGGAGAAAAGCACAATCTTTCTGTTCAGCAAATGAATCCAATGTCATGTTTACAGAAAGAAATATCATGTTTTCTCAGGTTTCTGAAGCTTTCTTCCTAGAAAACTCGAATGTGTGGAGGATTTGAATCCAGGTGGAACCAATTAGAGTTTGCCAGCAGAAAACAAAAAGGGTCCTGCTAAAATGCACTCAAAACCTTAAAGTCCATATAGAATATCCAGAAAACACAAACACACACAGAGGCTGTAGCAAGATCTGGGAATGAGATAGCTACAAATCACCAGATAGTTTTGTTTTCATCCAGGAGTATCTGGACAAATTGTTGTGGATTTCGGGTGAAATTCAACCAAAAAATAACAGTGAAAGTGGTTTTGGAGAAAAGCACAATCTTTCTGTTCAGCAAATGAATTCAATGTCATGTTTACAAATACAAATATCATGTTTTCTCAGGTTTCTGGAGCTTTCTTCCTAGAAAACTCGAATGTGTGGAGGATTTGACTCCAGGTGGAACCAATTAGCGTTTGCCAGCAGAAAACAAATGCTAAAATGCTTTCAAAACCGTAAAGTCCATAGAGAATATCCAGAAAACACAAACACACACAGAGGCTGTAGCAAGATCTGGGATTGAGATAGCTACAAATCACCAGATAGTTTTGTTTTCATCCAGGAGTATCTGGACAAAATGTTGTGGATTTCGGGTGAAATTTAACCAAAAATCACCGTGAAAGTGGTTTTGGAGAAATTCACAATCTTCCTGTTCGGCAAATGTTTCCAATGTGATGTTTACAGAAAGAAATATCATGTTTTCTCAGGTTTCTGAAGCTTTCTTCCTAGAAAACTCGAATGTGTGGAGGATTTGACTCCAGGTGGAACCAATTAGCTTTTGGCAACAGAACACAAAACCGGTCCAGCTAAATTGCATTCAAAACCATAAAGTCCATAGAGAATATCCAGAAAACACAAACACACACAGAGGCTGTAGCAAGATCTGGGATTGAGATAGCTACAAATCACCAGATAGTTTTGTTTTCATCCAGGAGTATCTGGACAAAATGTTGTGGATTTCGGGTGAAATTTAACCAAAAATCACCGTGAAAGTGGTTTAGGAGAAAAGCAGAAAATTCCTGTTCGGCAATGCATCCAATGTCATGTTTACAGAAAGAAATATCATGTTTTCTCAGGTTTGTGAAGCTTTCTTCCTAGAAAACTCGAATGTGTGGAGTATTTGACTCCAGGTGGAACCAATTAGCGTTTGCCAGGAGAAAACAAATGCTAAAATGCATTCAAAACCGTAAAGTCCATAGAGAATATCCAGAAAACACAAACACACACACAGAGGCTGTAGCAAGATCTGGGATTGAGATAGCCACAAGACACCAGATGGTTTTTTGATTTCATCAAGGAGTATCTGGACAAATTGTTGTGGATTTCGGGTGAAATTCAAGCAAAAATCACCATGAAAGTGGTTTAGGAGAAAAGCAGAAAATTCCTGTTCGGCAATGCATCCAATGTCATGTTTACAGAAAGAAATATCATGTTTTCTCAGGTTTGTGAAGCTTTATTCCTAGAAAACTCGAATGTGTGGAGTATTTGACTCCAGGTGGAACCAATTAGCGTTTGCCAGGAGAAAACAAATGCTAAAATGCATTCAAAACCGTAAAGTCCATAGAGAATATCCAGAAAACACAAACACACACACAGAGGCTGTAGCAAAATCTGGGATTGAGATAGCCACAAGACACGAGATGGTTTTTTGATTTCATCAAGGAGTATCTGGACAAATTGTTGTGGATTTCGGGGGAAATTTAACCAAAAATCACCGTGAAAGTGGTTTTGGAGAAAATCACAATCTTCCTGTTCAGCAAATGCATCCAATGTCATGTTTACAGAAAGAAATATCATGTTTTCTCAGGTTTCTGAAGCTTTCTTCCTAGAAAACTCGAATGTGTGGAGGATTTGAATCCAGGTGGAACCAATTAGCGTTTGCCAGCAGAAAAAAAAAAGCGTCCCGCTAAAATGCATTCAAAACTGTAAAGTCCATAGACAATGTCCAGAAAACACAAACAAACAGAGAGGCTGTAGCAAGGTCTGGGATTGAGATAGCTACAAATCACCAGATAGTTTTGTTTTCATCCAGGAGTATCGGGACAAATTGTTGTTGTTTTGAAGTGAAATTTAACCAAAAAATCACCGTGAAAGTGGTTTTGGAGAAAAGCACAATCTTCCTGTTCGGCAAATGCATCCAATGTCATGTTTACAGAAAGAAATATCATGTTTTCTCAGGTTTCTGAAGCTTTCTTCCTAGAAAACTCGAATGTGTGGAGGATTTGACTCCAGGTGGAACCAATTAGCTTTTGGCAACAGAACACAAAACCGGTCCAGCTAAATTGCATTCAAAACCATAAAGTCCATAGAGAATATCCAGAAAACACAAACACACACAGAGGCTGTAGCAAGATCTGGGATTGAGATAGCTACAAATCACCAGATAGTTTTGTTTTCATCCAGGAGTATCTGGACAAAATGTTGTGGATTTCGGGTGAAATTTAACCAAAAATCACCGTGAAAGTGGTTTAGGAGAAAAGCAGAAAATTCCTGTTCGGCAAATGCATCCAATGTCATGTTTACAGAAAGAAATATCATGTTTTCTCAGGTTTGTGAAGCTTTCTTCCTAGAAAATTCGAATGTGTGGAGGATTTGACTCCAGGTGGAACCAATTAGCGTTTGCCAGGAGAAAACAAATGCTAAAATGCATTCAAAACCGTAAAGTCCATAGAGAATATCCAGAAAACACAAACACACACACAGAGGCTGTAGCAAAATCTGGGATTGAGATAGCCACAAGACACGAGATGGTTTTTTGATTTCATCAAGGAGTATCTGGACAAATTGTTGTGGATTTCGGGTGAAATTCAAGCAAAAATCACCATGAAAGTGGTTTTGGAGAAAATCACAATCTTCCTGTTTGGCAAATGCATCCAATGTCATGTTTACAGAAAGAAATATCATGTTTTCTCAGGTTTCTGAAGCTTTCTTCCTAGAAAACTCGAATGTGTGGAGTATTTGACTCCAGGTGGAACCAATTAGCGTTTGCCAGCAGAAAACAAAAAGGGACATGCTAAAATGCATTCAAAACCGTAAAGTCCATAGAGAATATCCAGAAAACACAAACACACACAGAGGCTGTAGCAAGATCTGGGATTGAGATAGCTACAAATCACCAGATAGTTTTGTTTTCATCCGGAGTATCTGGACTGATTGTTGTGGATTTCAGGTGACATTTAACCAAAAATCACCGTGAAAGTGGTTTTGGAGAAAAGTACAATCTTCCTGTTTGGCAAATGCATCCAATGTCATGTTTACAGAAAGAAATATCATGTGTTCTCAGGTTTCTGAAGCTTTCTTTCTAGAAAACTCGAATGTGTGGAGGATTTGACTCCAGGTGGAACCAATTAGCTTTTGGCAGCTAAAAACAAAAACTTACATGCTAAAATGCATTCAAAACCTTAAAGTCCATAGAGATTGTCCAGAAAACACAAACACACACAGAGGCTGTAGCAATATCTGGGATTAAGATAGCCACAACACACCAGATAGTTTTGTTTTCATCCAGGATTATCTGGACAAATTGTTGTGGATTTCGGGTGAAATTCAACCAAAAATCACCGTGAAAGTGGTTTTGGAGAAAAGCACCATCTTCCTGTTCAGCAAATGCATCCAATGTCATGTTTACAGAATGAAATATCATGTTTTCTCAGGTTTCTGAAGCTTTCTTCCTATAAAACTCGAATGTGTGGAGGATTTGACTCCAGGTGGAACGAATTAGCGTTTGCCAGCAGAAAACAAAAAGGGTCCGGCTAAAATGCATTCAAAACCTTAAAGTCCATAGAGAATATCCAGAAAACACAAACACACACAGAGACTGTAGCAAGATCTGGGATAGAGATAGCCAAAACACACCAAATACTTTTGTTTTCATCCAGGACTATCTGGACAAATTGTTGTTGTTTTGAAGTGAAATTTAACCAAAAAATCACCGTGAAAGTGGTTTTGGAGAAAAGCACAATCTTTCTGTTCAGCAAATGAATCCAATGTCATGTTTACAGAAAGAAATATCATGTTTTCTCAGGTTTCTGAAGCTTTCTTCCTAGAAAACTCGAATGTGTGGAGGATTTGACTCCAGGTGGAAACAATTAGCGTTTGCCAGGAGAAAACAAATGCTAAAATGCATTCAAAACCGTAAAGTCCATAGAGAATATCCAGAAAACACAAACACACACAGAGGCTGTAGCAAGATCTGGGATTGAGATAGCTAAAAATCACCAGATAGTTTTTTGTTTTCATCCAAGAGTATCTGGACAAATTGTAGTGGATTTCAGGTGAAATTTAACCATAAATCACCGTGAAGGTGGTTTAGGAGAAAAGCAGAAAATTCCTGTTCGGCAATGCATCCAATGTCATGTTTACAGAAAGAAATATCATGTTTTCTCAGGTTTGTGAAGCTTTCTTCCTAGAAAACTCGAATGTGTGGAGTATTTGACTCCAGGTGGAACCAATTAGCGTTTGCCAGGAGAAAACAAATGCTAAAATGCATTCAAAACCGTAAAGTCCATAGAGAATATCCAGAAAACACAAACACACACAGAGGCTGTAGCAAGATCTGGGATTGAGATAGCTACAAATCACCAGATAGTTTTCTTTTCATCCAGGAGTATCTGGACAAATTGTAGTGGATTTCGGGTGAAATTTAACCAAAAATCACCGTGAAAGTGGTTTTGGAGAAAAGCACAATCTTCCTGTTCGGCAAATGTTTCCAATGTCATGTTTACAGAAAGAAATATCATGTTTTCTCAGGTTTCTGAAGCTTTCTTCCTAGAAAACTCGAATGTGTGGAGGATTTGACTCCAGGTGGAACCAATTAGCTTTTGGCAACAGAACACAAAACCGGTCCAGCTAAATTGCATTCAAAACCATAAAGTCCATAGAGAATATCCAGAAAACACAAACACACACAGAGGCTGTAGCAAGATCTGGGATTGAGATAGCTACAAATCACCAGATAGTTTTGTTTTCATCCAGGAGTATCTGGACAAAATGTTGTGGATTTCGGGTGAAATTTAACCAAAAATCACCGTGAAAGTGGTTTAGGAGAAAAGCAGAAAATTCCTGTTCGGCAATGCATCCAATGTCATGTTTACAGAAAGAAATATCATGTTTTCTCAGGTTTGTGAAGCTTTCTTCCTAGAAAACTCGAATGTGTGGAGTATTTGACTCCAGGTGGAACCAATTAGCGTTTGCCAGGAGAAAACAAATGCTAAAATGCATTCAAAACCGTAAAGTCCATAGAGAATATCCAGAAAACACAAACACACACACAGAGGCTGTAGCAAGATCTGGGATTGAGATAGCCACAAGACACCAGATAGTTTTTTGATTTCATCAAGGAGTATCTGGACAAATTGTTGTGGATTTCGGGTGAAATTTAAGCAAAAATCACCATGAAAGTGGTTTTGGAGAAAAGCACAATCTTCCTGTTCGGCAAATGCATCCAATGTCATGTTTACAGAAAGAAATATCATGTTTTCTCAGGTTTCTGAAGCTTTCTTCCTAGAAAACTCGAATGTGTGGAGTATTTGACTCCAGATGGAACCAATTAGTGTTTGCCAGCAGAAAACAAAAAGGGTCCTGCTAAAATGCATTCAAAACCTTAAAGTCCATAGAGAATATCCAGAAAACACAAACACACACAGAGGCTGTAGCAAGATCTGGGATTGAGATAGCTACAAATCACCAGATAGTTTTGTTTTCATCCAGGAATATCTGGACTAATTGTTGTGGATTTCAGGTGAAATTTAACCAAAAATCACCGTGAAAGTTGTTTTGGAGAAAAGCACAATCTTCCTGTTCGGCAAATGTTTCCAATGTCATGTTTACAGAAAGAAATATCATGTTTTCTCAGGTTTCTTTTTTTTTTTTTTTTTTTTTTAACTTTTATTTAATGAATATACGTTTCCGAAGTACGAATAATGGATTACTATGGCTTCCCCCCCATACCGTCCCTCCCACCCACAACCCTCCCCTTTCCCACTCCCTCTCCCCTTCCATTCACATCAAGATTCATTTTCGATTATCTTAATATACAGAAGATCAGCTTAGTATACATTAAGTAAGGATTTCAACAGTTTGCTCCCACACAGAAACATAAAGTGAAAAATAATAGATGATTTTTTTTAATGATGATGAAATCAGATCAGACCTATTGTCATGTTTAATCCCAGTGAGAGTCAAGTTGGGAGTTGATAGTTTCTTTTCTTTTCTTTTTTTTTTTTTTTTTTTTTTTTTTTACAGAGGATCAGTTTAGTATGCATTAAGTAAAGATTTCAACAGTTTGCACGCCCATAGAAACACAAAGTGAAATATATTATTTGAGTACTCGTTATAGCATTAAATCTCAATGCACAGCACATTAAGGACAGAGATCCTACATGAGGAGTAAGTGCACAGTGACTCCTGTTGTTGACTTTACCAATTGACACTCCTGTCTATGGCATCAGTAATCTCCCTATGCTCCAGTCCTGAGTTTCCAAGGCTATGGAAGCCCCTTGAGTTCTCCGACTCTTATCTTGTTTAGACATGGTCATAGTCAAAGTGGAGGTTCTCTCCTCCCTTCAGAGAAAGGTACCTCCTTCTTTGAAGACCTGTTCTTTCCACTGAGATCTCACTCACAGAGATCTTTTGCCAGAGTGTCTTGGCTTTCCATGCCTGAAATACTCTCATGGGCTTTTCAGCCAGATCTGAATGCCTTTAGGGCTGATTCTGAGGCCAGAGTGCTATTTAGGGCATCTGCCATTCTATGAGTCTGCTGAGTATCTCACTTCCCATGTTGGATCACTCTCCCCTTTATTTATTCTATCGGTTAGTGTTAGCAGGTACTAGACTTGCTTATGTGCTCCCTTTGACTCTTAGTCCTTTCATTATGATCAATTGTGAACTGAAATTGATCACTTGGACTAGTGAGATGGCATTGGTACATGCCACCTTGATGGGATTAAATTGGAGTCCCCTGGTATGTTTCTAACTCTACCATTTGGGGCAAGTCAGCTTGAGCATGTCCCAAATTATATATCTCTTCCCTCTCTTATTCCTACTCCTATGTTTAACAGGGATCACATTTCAGTTAAATTTCAACACTTAAGAATAACTGTGTATTAATTACAGAATTAAATCAGTCATATTAAGTAGAACAGACAAAAAAACTACTAAGAGGGATAATGTATTAAGTTGTTCATTAACAGTCAGGGCTATGCTGATCAAGTCACCATTTCCCATAGTGTCCCTTTCACTTCAACAAGTTTCCTTTTTGGTGTTCAGTCAGTTGTCACCGATCAGGGAGAACATATGGTATTTGTCCCTTTGGGACTGGCTTATTTCACTCAGCATGATGTGTTCCAGATTCCTCCATTTTGTTGCAAATGACTGGATTTCGTTGTTTCTTACTGCAGTATAGTATTCTAAAGAGTACATATCCCATAATTTCTTTATCCAGTCTACCGTTGATGGGCATTTAGGTTGGTTCCAGGTCTTAGCTATTGTGAATTGTGCTGCAATAAACATTAGGCTGCAGACCGCTTTTTTGTTTGCCAATTTAAATTCCTTTGGGTAAATTCCAAGGAGTGGGATGGCTGGGTCGAACGGAAGGGTTATCTTCAGGTTTCTGAGGAATCTCCAGACTGACTTCCATAGTGGCTTGACCAGTTTGCATTCCCACCAACAGTGGGTTAGTGTCCCTTTTTCCCCACATCCTCGCCAGCATCTGTTGTTGGTAGATTTCTGAATGTGAGCCATTCTAACCGGGGTGAGGTGGAACCTCACTGTGGTTTTGATTTGCATTTCTCTGATTGCTAATGACCTTGAACATTTTTTCATGTGCCTGTTGGCCATTTGGATTTCCTCTTTTGAAAAATGTCTATTGAGGTCCTTGGCCCATCTCTTAATTGGGTTGTTGGTTTTGTTTTTGTGGAGTTTCTTGATCTCTTTGTAGATTCTGGTTATCAACCCTTTATCTGTTGCATAGTTTGCAAATATTTTTTCCCATTCTGACGGTTGTCTCTTCACTCTCCTGACTGTTTCTTTTGCAGTACAGAAACTTCTCAATTTGATGCAATCCCAATAGTTAATTTTGGCTTTGACTGCCTGTGCCTCCCGGGTCTTTTCCAGAAACTCTTTGCCTGTGCCAATATCTTGAAGGGTTTCTCCAATGTTCTCTAGTAACTTGATGGTGTCAGGTCGTAGATTTAGGTCTTTAATCCATGTTGAGTGGATTTTTGTGTAAGGTGTAAGGTAGGGGTCTTGCTTCATGATTCTGCACGTGGAAATCCAATTTTCCCAGCACCATTTATTGAATAGACTGTCCTTGCTCAAGGAATTAGTTTTAGATCCTTGATCAAATATAAGTTGGCTGTAGATGTTTGGGTTGATTTCTGGTATTTCAATTCTGTTCCATTGGTCTATCCTTCTGTTTCTGTACCAGTACCATGCTGTTTTGATTACAACTGCCCTGTAGTATGTCCTGAAATCTGGAATTGTGATGCCTCCGGCTTTGTTTTTGTTGTACAAGATTGCTTTAGCTATTCGAGGTCTCTTGTGCCTCCATATAAATTTCAGCACCAATTTTTCCAGATCTGAGAAGAAGGTCTTCGGTATCTTGATTGGTATTGCATTGAATCTATAAATTGCTTTTGTTTTGTTTTCATCCAGGAGTATCTGGAGAAATTGTTGTAGTTTTGAAGTGAAATTTAACCAAAAAATCACCGTGAAAGTGGTTTTGGAGAAAAGCACAATCTTTCTGTTCAGCAAATGAATCCAATGTCATGTTTACAAATACAAATATCATGTTTTCTCAGGTTTCTGGAGCTTTCTTCCTAGAAAACTCGAATGTGTGGAGGATTTGACTCCTGGTGGAACCAATTAGTGTTTGCCAGCAGAAAACAAAAATGGTCCTGCTGAAATGCATTCAAAACCTTAAAGTCCATAGAGAATATCCAGAAAACAAAAACACACACAGAGGTTGTAGCAAGATCTGGGATTGAGATAGCTACAAACCACCAGATAGTTTTGTTTTCATCCAGGAGTATCTGGACTAATTGTTGTGGATTTCGGGTGAACTTTAACCAAAAATCACCGTGAAAGTGGTTTTGGAGAAAAGCACAATCATCCTGTTCGGCAAATGTATCCAATGTCATGTTTACAGAAAGAAATATCATGTTTTCTCAGGTTTCTGAAGCTTTCTTCCTCGAAAACTCGAATGTGTGGAGGATTTCACTCCAGGTGGAACCAATTAGCTTTTGGCAACAGAACACAAAACCGGTCCTGCTAAAATGCATTCAAACCTTAAAGTCCACAGAGAATGTCCAGAAAACACAAACACACACAGAGGCTGTAGCAAGATCTGGGATTGAGATAGCTACAAATCACCAGATAGTTTTGTTTTCATCCAGGAGTATCTGGACAAATTGTTGTGGATTTCAGGTGAAATTTAACCAAAAATCACCGTGAACGTGGTTTTGGAGAAAAGCAGAATCTTCCTGTTCGGCAAATGAATCCAATGTCATGTTCACAAATAAAAATATCATGTTTTCTCAGATTTCTGGAGCTTTCTTCCTAGAAAACTCGAATGTGTGGAGTATTTGATTCCAGGTGGAAGCAATTAGCGTTTGCCAGCAGAAAACAAAAACTTACATGCTAAAATGCATTCAAAACCGTAAAGTCCATAGGGAATATCCAGAAAACACAAACACACACAGAGGCTGTAGCAAGATCTGGGATTGAGATAGCTAAAAATCACCAGATAGTTTTTTGTTTTCATCCAGGAGCATCTGGACAAATTGTTGTGGATTTCGGGTGAAATTTAAACAAAAATCACCTGAAAGTGGTTTTGGAGAAAATCACAATCTTCCTGTTCTGCAAATGTATTTACTGTCATGTTTACAGAAAGAAATACCATGTTTTCTCAGGTTTCTGAAGGTTTTTTTCCTAGAAAACTCGAATGTGTGGAGGATTTGACTCCAGGTGGAACCAATTAGCGTTTGCCAGCTGAAAACAAAACCTTACATGCTAAAATGCATTCAAAACCGTAAAGTCCATAGAGAATATCCAGAAAACAGAAACACACACAGAGGTTGTAGCAAGATCTGGGATTGAGATAGCTGCAAATCACCAGATAGTTTTGTTTTCATCCAGGAGTATCTGGACAAATTTTTGTGGATTTCGGGTGAAATTTAACCAAAAATCACCGTGAAAGTGGTTTTGGAGAAAAGCACAATCTTCCTGTTCGGCAAATGCATCCAATGTCATGTTTACAAATAAAAATATCATGTTTTCTCAGGTTTCTGAAGCTTTCTTCCTAGAAAACTCGAATGTGTGGAGGATTTGACTCCAGGTGGAACCAATTAGCTTTTTGCAAGAGAACACAAAACCGGTCCTGCTAAAATGCATTCAAACCTTAAAGTCCACAGAGAATGTCCAGAAAACACAAACACACACAGAGGCTGTAGCAAGATCTGGGATTGAGATAGCTACAAATCACCAGATAGTTTTGTTTTCATCCAGAAGCATCTGGACAAATTGTTGTGGATTTCGGGTAAAATTTAACCAAAAATCACCGTGAAAGTGGTTTTGGAGAAAATCACAATCTTCCTGTTCTGCAAATGTATTTACTGTCATGTTTACAGAAAGAAATACCATGTTTTCTCACGTTTCTGAAGGTTTCTTCCTAGAAAACTAGAATGTGTGGAGGATTTGACTCCAGGTGGAACCAATTAGCGTTTGCCAGCTGAAAACAAAACCTTACATGCTAAAATGCATTCCAAACCGTAAAGTCCATAGAGAATGTCCAGAAAACACAAACACACACAGAGGTTGTAGCAAGATCTGGGATGGAGATAGCTACAAATCACCAGATAGTTTTGTTTTCATCCAGGAGTATCTGGAGAAATTGTTGTAGTTTTGAAGTGAAATTTAACCAAAAAATCACCGTGAAAGTGGTTTTGGAGAAAAGCACAATCTTTCTGTTCAGCAAATGAATTCAATGTCATGTTTACAAATACAAATATCATGTTTTCTCAGGTTTCTGGAGCTTTCTTCCTAGAAAACTCGAATGTGTGGAGGATTTGACTCCAGGTGGAACCAATTAGCGTTTGCCAGTAGAAAACAAAAATGGTCCTGTTAAATGCATTCAAAACCTTAAAGTCCATAGAGAATATCCAGAAAACACAAACACACACAGAGGTTGTTGTAAGATCTGGGATTGAGATAGCTACAAATCACCAGATAGTTTTGTTTTCATCCAGAAGCATCTGGACAAATTGTTGTGGATTTCGGGTGAAATTTAACCAAAAATCACCGTGAAAGTGGTTTTGGAGAAAAGCACAATCTTCCTGTTCGGCAAATGTATTTAATGTCATGTTTACAGAAAGAAATATCATGTTTTCTCAGGTTTCTGAAGCTTTCTGCCTGGAAAACTCGAATGTGTGGAGGATTTGAATCCAGGTGGAACCAATTAGCTTTTGGCAGCTAAAAACAAAACCTTACACGGAAAAGTGCATTCAAAACCGTAAAGTGCATACAGAATATCCATAAAACACAAACACACACAGAGGTTGTAGCAAGATCTGGAATTGAGATAGCTACAAATCACCAGATAGTTTTTTGTTTTCATCCAGGAGTATCTAGACAAATTTTTGTGGATTTCGGGTGAAATTTTACCAAAAATCACCATGAAAGTGGTTATGGAGAAAAGCACAATCTTCCTGTTCGGCAAATGCATCCAATGTCATGTTTACAGAAAGAAATATCATGTTTTCTCAGGTTTCTGAAGCTTTCTTCCTAGAAAACTGGAATGTGTGGAGGATTTGACTCCAGGTGGAACCAATTAGCGTTTGCCAGCTGAAAACAAAACCTTACATGCTAAAATGCATAAAAAACCGTAAAGTCCATAGAGAATGTCCAGAAAACACAAACACACACAGAGGCTGTTGCAAGATCTGGGATTGAGATTGCTACAAATCACCAGATAGTTTTTTGTTTTCATCCAGGAGTATCTGGACAAATTGTTGTGGATTTTGGGTGAAATCTAAGCAAAAATCACCATGAAAGTAGTTTTGGAGAAAAGCACAATCTTCCTGTTCGGCAAATGTATCCAATGTCATGTTTACAGACAGAAATATCATGTTTTCTCAGGTTTCTGAAGCTTTCTTCCTAGAAAACTCGAATGTGTGGAGGATTTGAATCCAGGTGGAACCAATTAGCATTTGGGAGCTAAAAACAAAACCTTACATGCTAAAATGCATTCAAAACCGTAAAGTCCATAGAGAATTTCCAGAAAACACAAACGCACACAGAGGCTGTAGCAAGATCTGGGATTGAGATAGTGAGAAATCACCAGATAGTTTTGTTTTCTTCCAGGAGTATCTGGACAAATTGTTGTGGATTTCGGGTGAAATTTAACCAAAAAATCACCGTGAAAGTGGTTTTGGAGAAAAGCACAATCTTCCTGTTCGGCAAATGCATCCAATGATATGTTTACAAAGAAATATCACATTTTCTTAGGTTCCTGGAGCTTTCTTCCTAGAAAACTCGAATGTGTGGAGGATTTGACTCCAGGTGGAACCAATTAGCGTTTGCCAGCAGAAAATAAAAAGGGTCCTGCTAAAATGCATTCAAAACCTTAAAGTCCATAGAGAATGTCCAGAAAACACAAACACACACAGAGGCTGTAGCAAGGTCTGGGATTGAGATAGCTACAAATCACCAGATAGATTTGTTTTCATCCAGGAGTATCTGGACAAATTGTTGTGGATTTCGGGTGAAATTTAACCAAAAATCACAGTGAAAGTGGTTTTGGAGAAAAGCACAATCTTCCTGTTCAGCAAATGCATCCAATGTCATGTTTACAGAAAGAAATATCATGTTTTCTCAGGTTACTTAAGCTTTCTTCCTAAAAAACTCGAATGTGTGGAGTATTTGACTAGAGGTGGAACCAATTAGCGTTTGCCAAAAGAAAACAAAAAGGGTCCTGATAAAATGCATGCAAAACCTTAAAGTCAATTGAGAATATCCAGAAAACACAAACACACACAGAGGCTGTAGCAAGATCTGGAATTGAGATAGCTACAAATCACCAGATAGTTTTTTGTTTTCATCCAGGAGTATCTAGACAAATTTTTGTGGATTTTGGGTGAAATTTTACCAAAAATCACCATGAAAGTGGTTTTGGAGAAAATCACAATCTTCCTGTTCGGCAAATGCATCCAATGTCATGTTTACAGAAAGAAATATCATGTTTTCTCAGGTTTCTGAAGCTTTCTTCCTAGAAAACTGGAATGTGTGGAGGATTTGACTCCAGGTGGAACCAATTAGCGTTTGCCAGCTGAAAACAAAACCTTACATGCTAAAATGCATAAAAAACCGTAAAGTCCATAGAGAATGTCCAGAAAACGCAAACACACACAGAGGCTGTACCAAGATCTGGGATTGATATAGCTACAAATCACCAGAGAGTTTTTTGTTTTCATCCAGGAGTATCTGGACAAATTGTTGTGGATTTCAGGTGAAATTTAACCAAAAATCACCGTGAAAGTGGTTTTGGAGAAAAGCACAATCTTCCTGTTCGGCAAATGCAACCAATGTCATGTTTACAGAAAGAAATATCATGTTTTCTCAGGTTTCTGAAGCTTTCTTCCTAGAAAACTCGAATGTGTGGAGGATTTGACTCCAGGTGGAACCAATTAGCGTTTGCCAGCAGAAAACAATGCTAAAATGTATTCAAAACCGTAAAGTCCATAGAGAATGTCCAGAAAACACAAACACACACAGAGGCAGTAGCAAGATCTCGGATTGAGATAGCTACAAATCACCAGATAGTTTTGTTTTCATTAAGGAGTATCTGGACAAATTGTTGTGGATTTCGGGTGAAATTTAACCAAAAAATCACCGTGAAAGTGGTTTTGGAGAAAAGCACAATCTTTCTGTTCGGCAAATGCATCCAATGTCATGTTTACAGAAAGAAATATCATGTTTTCTCAGGTTTCTGAAGCTTTCTTCCTAGAAAACTCGAATGCGTGGAGGATTTGAAAGCAGGTGGAACCAATTAGCGTTTGCCCGCAGAAAACAAAAAGGGTCCTGCTAAAATGCATGCAAAACCTTAAAGTCAATCGAGAATATCCAGAAAACACAAACACACACAGAGGCTGTAGCAAGATCTGGGATTGAGATAGCTACAAATCACCAGATAGTTTTTTGTTTTCATCCAGGAGTATCTGGACAAATTGTTGTGGATTTCAGGTGAAATTTAACCAAAAATCACCGTGAAAGTGGTTTTGGAGAAAAGCACAATCTTCCTGTTCGGCAAATGCAACCAATGTCATGTTTACAGATAGAAATATCATGTTTTCTCAGGTTTCTGAAGCTTTCTTCCTAGAAAACTCGAATGTGTGGAGTATTTGACTCCAGGTGGAACCAATTAGCGTTTGCCAGCAGAAAACAAATGCTAAAATGCATTCAAAATCTTAAAGTCCATAGAGAATGTCCAGAAAACGCAAACACACACAGAGGCTGTACCAAGATCTGGGATTGATATAGCTACAAATCACCAGAGAGTTTTTTGTTTTCATCCAGGAGTATCTGGACAAATTGTTGTGGATTTCAGGTGAAATTTAACCAAAAATCACCGTGAAAGTGGTTTTGGAGAAAAGCACAATCTTCCTGTTCGGCAAATGCAACCAATGTCATGTTTACAGAAAGAAATATCATGTTTTCTCAGGTTTCTGAAGCTTTCTTCCTAGAAAACTCGAATGTGTGGAGGATTTGACTCCAGGTGGAACCAATTAGCGTTTGCCAGCAGAAAACAATGCTAAAATGTATTCAAAACCGTAAAGTCCATAGAGAATGTCCAGAAAACACAAACACACACAGAGGCTGTAGCAAGATCTGGGATTGAGATAGCTACAAATCACCAGATAGTTTTGTTTTCATTAAGGAGTATCTGGACAAATTGTTGTGGATTTCGGGTGAAATTTAACCAAAAAATCACCGTGAAAGTGGTTTTGGAGAAAAGCACAATCTTTCTGTTCGGCAAATGCATCCAATGTCATGTTTACAGAAAGAAATATCATGTTTTCTCAGGTTTCTGAAGCTTTCTTCCTAGAAAACTCGAATGCGTGGAGGATTTGAAAGAAGGTGGAACCAATTAGCGTTTGCCAGCAGAAAACAAAAAGGGTCCTGCTAAAATGCATGCAAAACCGTAAAGTCCATAGAGAATGTCCAGAAAACACAAACACACACAGAGGCTGTAGCAAGATCTGGGATTGAGATAGCTACAAATCACCAGATAGTTTTTTGTTTTCATCCAGGAGTATCTGGACAAATTGTTGTGGATTTCAGGTGAAATTTAACCAAAAATCACCGTGAAAGTGGTTTTGGAGAAAAGCACAATCTTCCTGTTCGGCAAATGCAACCAATGTCATGTTTACAGATAGAAATATCATGTTTTCTCAGGTTTCTGAAGCTTTCTTCCTAGAAAACTTGAATGTGTGGAGTATTTGACTCCAGGTGGAACCAATTAGCGTTTGCCAGCAGAAAACAAATGCTAAAATGCATTCAAAATCTTAAAGTCCATAGAGAATGTCCAGAAAACGCAAACACACACAGAGGCTGTACCAAGATCTGGGATTGATATAGCTACAAATCCCCAGATAGTTTTTTGTTTTCATCCAGGAGTATCTGGACAAATTGTTGTGGATTTCAGGTGAAATTTAACCAAAAATCACCGTGAAAGTGGTTTTGGAGAAAAGCACAATCTTCCTGTTCGGCAAATGCAACCAATGTCATGTTTACAGAAAGAAATATCATGTTTTCTCAGGTTTCTGAAGCTTTCTTCCTAGAAAACTCGAATGTGTGGAGGATTTGACTCCAGGTGGAACCAATTAGCGTTTGCCAGCAGAAAACAATGCTAAAATGTATTCAAAACCGTAAAGTCCATAGAGAATGTCCATAAAACACAAACACACACAGAGGCTGTAGCAAGATCTGGGATTGAGATAGCTACAAATCACCAGATAGTTTTGTTTTCATTAAGGAGTATCTGGACAAATTGTTGTGGATTTCGGGTGAAATTTAACCAAAAAATCACCGTGAAAGTGGTTTTGGAGAAAAGCACAATCTTTCTGTTCGGCAAATGCATCCAATGTCATGTTTACAGAAAGAAATATCATGTTTTCTCAGGTTTCTGAAGCTTTCTTCCTAGAAAACTCGAATGCGTGGAGGATTTGAAAGCAGGTGGAACCAATTAGCGTTTGCCCGCAGAAAACAAAAAGGGTCCTGCTAAAATGCATGCAAAACCTTAAAGTCAATCGAGAATATCCAGAAAACACAAACACACACAGAGGCTGTAGCAAGATCTGGGATTGAGATAGCTACAAATCACCAGATAGTTTTTTGTTTTCATCCAGGAGTATCTGGACAAATTGTTGTGGATTTCAGGTGAAATTTAACCAAAAATCACCGTGAAAGTGGTTTTGGAGAAAAGCACAATCTTCCTGTTCGGCAAATGCAACCAATGTCATGTTTACAGATAGAAATATCATGTTTTCTCAGGTTTCTGAAGCTTTCTTCCTAGAAAACTCGAATGTGTGGAGTATTTGACTCCAGGTGGAACCAATTAGCGTTTGCCAGCAGAAAACAAATGCTAAAATGCATTCAAAATCTTAAAGTCCATAGAGAATGTCCAGAAAACGCAAACACACACTGAGGCTGTACCAAGATCTGGGATTGATATAGCTACAAATCACCAGAGAGTTTTTTGTTTTCATCCAGGAGTATCTGGACAAATTGTTGTGGATTTCAGGTGAAATTTAACCAAAAATCACCGTGAAAGTGGTTTTGGAGAAAAGCACAATCTTCCTGTTCGGCAAATGCAACCAATGTCATGTTTACAGAAAGAAATATCATGTTTTCTCAGGTTTCTGAAGCTTTCTTCCTAGAAAACTCGAATGTGTGGAGGATTTGACTCCAGGTGGAACCAATTAGCGTTTGCCAGCAGAAAACAATGCTAAAATGTATTCAAAACCGTAAAGTCCATAGAGAATGTCCAGAAAACACAAAAACACACAGAGGCTGTAGCAAGATCTGGGATTGAGATAGCTACAAATCACCAGATAGTTTTGTTTTCATTAAGGAGTATCTGGACAAATTGTTGTGGATTTCGGGTGAAATTTAACCAAAAAATCACCGTGAAAGTGGTTTTGGAGAAAAGCACAATCTTTCTGTTCGGCAAATGTATCCAATGTCATGTTTACAGAAAGAAATATCATGTTTTCTCAGGTTTCTGAAGCTTTCTTCCTAGAAAACTCGAATGCGTGGAGGATTTGAAAGCAGGTGGAACCAATTAGCGTTTGCCAGCAGAAAACAAAAAGGGTCCTGCTAAAATGCATGCAAAACCTTAAAGTCAATCGAGAATATCCAGAAAACACAAACACACACAGAGGCTGTAGCAAGATCTGGGATTGAGATAGCTACAAATCACCAGATAGTTTTTTGTTTTCATCCAGGAGTATCTGGACAAATTGTTGTGGATTTCAGGTGAAATTTAACCAAAAATCACCGTGAAAGTGGTTTTGGAGAAAAGCACAATCTTCCTGTTCGGCAAATGCAACCAATGTCATGTTTACAGATAGAAATATCATGTTTTCTCAGGTTTCTGAAGCTTTCTTCCTAGAAAACTCGAATGTGTGGAGTATTTGACTCCAGGTGGAACCAATTAGCGTTTGCCAGCGGAAAACAAATGCTAAAATGCATTCAAAATCTTAAAGTCCATAGAGAATGTCCAGAAAACGCAAACACACACTGAGGCTGTACCAAGATCTGGGATTGATATAGCTACAAATCACCAGAGAGTTTTTTGTTTTCATCCAGGAGTATCTGGACAAATTGTTGTGGATTTCAGGTGAAATTTAACCAAAAATCACCGTGAAAGTGGTTTTGGAGAAAAGCACAATCTTCCTGTTCGGCAAATGCAACCAATGTCATGTTTACAGAAAGAAATATCATGTTTTCTCAGGTTTCTGAAGCTTTCTTCCTAGAAAACTCGAATGTGTGGAGGATTTGACTCCAGGTGGAACCAATTAGCGTTTGCCAGCAGAAAACAATGCTAAAATGTATTCAAAACCGTAAAGTCCATAGAGAAAGTCCAGAAAACACAAACACACACAGAGGCTGTAGCAAGATCTGGGATTGAGATAGCTACAAATCACCAGATAGTTTTGTTTTCATCCAGGAGTATCTGGACAAATTGTTGTAGTTTTGAAGTGAAATTTAACCAAAAAATCACCGTGAAAGTGGTTTTGGAGAAAAGCACAATCTTCCTGTTCGGCAAATGCATCCAATGTCATGTTTACAGAAAGAAATATCATGTTTTCTCAGGTTTCTGAAGCTTTCTTTCTAAAAACCTCGAATGTGTGAAGTATTTGACTCCAGGTGGAACCAATTAGCGTTTGCCAGCAGAAAACAAAAAGTGTCCTGATAAAATGCATTCAAAACCTTAAAGTCAATCGAGAATATCCAGAAAACACAAACACACACAGAGGCTGTAGATGATCTGGGATTCAGATAGCTACAATAACCAGATCGTTTTGTTTTCATCCAGGAGTATCAGGACAAATTGTTGTGGTTTTCGGGTGAAATTTAACCAAAAATCACCGTGAAAGTGGTTTTGGAGAAAAGCACAATCTTCCTGTTCGGCAAATGCAACCAATGTCATGTTTACAGATAGAAATATTATGTTTTCTCAGGTTTCTGAAGCTTTCTTCCTAGAAAACTCGAATGTGTGGAGGATTTGACTCCAGGTGGAACCAATTAGCGTTTGCCAGCAGAAAACAAAAAGGGTCCTGCTAAAATGCATTCAAAACCTTAAAGTCCATAGAGAATATCCAGAAAACACAAACACACACAGAGGCTGTAGCAAGATCTGGGATTGAGATAGCTACAAATCACCAGATAATTTTTTGTTTTCATCCAGGAGTATCTGGACAAAGTGTTGTGGATTTCAGGTGAAATTTAACCAAAAATCACCGTGAAAGTGGTTTTGGAGAAAAGCACAATCTTCCTGTTCGGCAAATGCAACCAATGTCATGTTTACAGAAAGAAATATCATGTTTTCTCAGGTTTCTGAAGCTTTCTTCCTAGAAAACTCGAATGTGTGGAGGATTTGACTCCAGGTGGAACCAATTAGCGTTTGCCAGCAGAAAACAATGCTAAAATGTATTCAAAACCGTAAAGTCCATAGAGAATGTCCAGAAAACACAAAAACACACAGAGGCTGTAGCAAGATCTGGGATTGAGATAGCTACAAATCACCAGATAGTTTTGTTTTCATTAAGGAGTATCTGGACAAATTGTTGTGGATTTCGGGTGAAATTTAACCAAAAAATCACCGTGAAAGTGGTTTTGGAGAAAAGCACAATCTTTCTGTTCGGCAAATGTATCCAATGTCATGTTTACAGAAAGAAATATCATGTTTTCTCAGGTTTCTGAAGCTTTCTTCCTAGAAAACTCGAATGCGTGGAGGATTTGAAAGCAGGTGGAACCAATTAGCGTTTGCCAGCAGAAAACAAAAAGGGTCCTGCTAAAATGCATGCAAAACCTTAAAGTCAATCGAGAATATCCAGAAAACACAAACACACACAGAGGCTGTAGCAAGATCTGGGATTGAGATAGCTACAAATCACCAGATAGTTTTTTGTTTTCATCCAGGAGTATCTGGACAAATTGTTGTGGATTTCAGGTGAAATTTAACCAAAAATCACCGTGAAAGTGGTTTTGGAGAAAAGCACAATCTTCCTGTTCGGCAAATGCAACCAATGTCATGTTTACAGATAGAAATATCATGTTTTCTCAGGTTTCTGAAGCTTTCTTCCTAGAAAACTCGAATGTGTGGAGTATTTGACTCCAGGTGGAACCAATTAGCGTTTGCCAGCGGAAAACAAATGCTAAAATGCATTCAAAATCTTAAAGTCCATAGAGAATGTCCAGAAAACGCAAACACACACTGAGGCTGTACCAAGATCTGGGATTGATATAGCTACAAATCACCAGAGAGTTTTTTGTTTTCATCCAGGAGTATCTGGACAAATTGTTGTGGATTTCAGGTGAAATTTAACCAAAAATCACCGTGAAAGTGGTTTTGGAGAAAAGCACAATCTTCCTGTTCGGCAAATGCAACCAATGTCATGTTTACAGAAAGAAATATCATGTTTTCTCAGGTTTCTGAAGCTTTCTTCCTAGAAAACTCGAATGTGTGGAGGATTTGACTCCAGGTGGAACCAATTAGCGTTTGCCAGCAGAAAACAATGCTAAAATGTATTCAAAACCGTAAAGTCCATAGAGAATGTCCAGAAAACACAAACACACACAGAGGCTGTAGCAAGATCTGGGATTGAGATAGCTACAAATCACCAGATAGTTTTGTTTTCATCCAGGAGTATCTGGACAAATTGTTGTAGTTTTGAAGTGAAATTTAACCAAAAAATCACCGTGAAAGTGGTTTTGGAGAAAAGCACAATCTTCCTGTTCGGCAAATGCATCCAATGTCATGTTTACAGAAAGAAATATCATGTTTTCTCAGGTTTCTGAAGCTTTCTTTCTAAAAACCTCGAATGTGTGAAGTATTTGACTCCAGGTGGAACCAATTAGCGTTTGCCAGCAGAAAACAAAAAGTGTCCTGATAAAATGCATTCAAAACCTTAAAGTCAATCGAGAATATCCAGAAAACACAAACACACACAGAGGCTGTAGATGATCTGGGATTCAGATAGCTACAATAACCAGATCGTTTTGTTTTCATCCAGGAGTATCAGGACAAATTGTTGTGGTTTTCGGGTGAAATTTAACCAAAAATCACCGTGAAAGTGGTTTTGGAGAAAAGCACAATCTTCCTGTTCGGCAAATGCAACCAATGTCATGTTTACAGATAGAAATATTATGTTTTCTCAGGTTTCTGAAGCTTTCTTCCTAGAAAACTCGAATGTGTGGAGGATTTGACTCCAGGTGGAACCAATTAGCGTTTGCCAGCAGAAAACAAAAAGGGTCCTGCTAAAATGCATTCAAAACCTTAAAGTCCATAGAGAATATCCAGAAAACACAAACACACACAGAGGCTGTAGCAAGATCTGGGATTGAGATAGCTACAAATCACCAGATAATTTTTTGTTTTCATCCAGGAGTATCTGGACAAAGTGTTGTGGATTTCGGGTGAAATTTAACCAAATATCACCATGAAAGAGGTTTTGGAGAAAATCACAATCTTCCTGTTCGGCAAATGTATCCAATGTTATGTTTAGAAAGAAATATCACGTTTTCTCAGGTTTCTGGAGCTTTCTTCCTAGAAAACTCGAATGTGTGGAGGATGTGATTCCAGGTGGAACCAATTAGCGTTTGCCAGCAGAAAACAAAAACTTGCATGCTAAAATGCATTCAAAACCGTAAAGTCCATAGAGAATGTCCAGAAAACACAAACGCACACAGAGGCTGTAGCAAGATCTGGGATTGAGATAGCTACAAATCACCAGATAGTTTTGTTTTCATGCAGAAGCATCTGGACAAATTGTTGTGGATTTCGGATGAAATTTAACCAAAAATCACCGTGAAAGTGGTTTTGGAGAAAAGCACAATCTTCCTGTTCGGCAAATGTATTTAATGTCATGTTTACAGAAAGAAATATCATGTGTTCTCAGGTTTCTGAAGCTTTCTGCCTGGAAAACTCGAATGTGTGGAGGATTTGAATCCAGGTGGAACCAATTAGCTTTTGGCAGCTAGAAACAAAACCTTACACGGAAAAGTGCATTCAAAACCGTAAAGTGCATAGAGAATATCCAGAAAACACAAACACACACAGAGGCTGTAGCAAGATCTGGAATTGAGATAGCTACAAATCACCAGATAGTTTTTTGTTTTCATCCAGGAGTATCTAGACAAATTTTTGTGGATTTCGGGTGAAATTTTACCAAAAATCACCATGAAAGTGGTTATGGAGAAAAGCACAATCTTCCTGTTCGGCAAATGCATCCAATGTCATGTTTACAGAAAGAAATATCATGTTTTCTCAGGTTTCTGAAGCTTTCTTCCTAGAAAACTCGAATGTGTGGAGGATTTGACTCCAGGTGGAACCAATTAGCGTTTGCCAGCTGAAAACAAAACCTTACATGCTAAAATGCATAAAAAACCGTAAAGTCCATAGAGAATGTCCAGAAAACACAAACACACACAGAGGCTGTTGCAAGATATGGGATGGAGATTGCTACAAATCACCAGATAGTTTTTTGTTTTCATCCAGGAGTATCTGGACAAATTGTTGTGGATTTCGGGTGAAATTTAACCAAAAATCACCGTGAAAGTGGTTTTGGAGAAAAGCACAATGTTCCTGTTCTGCAAATGCATCCAATGTCATGTTTACAAATAAAAATATCATGTTTTCTCAGGTTTCTGAAGCTTTCCTCCTAGAAAACTCGAATGTGTGGAGGATTTGACTCCAGGTGGAACCAATTAGCGTTTGGCAGCTAAAAACAAAAACTTACATGCTAAAATGCATTCAAAACCATAAAGTCCATAGAGAATGTCCAGAAAACACAAAAAAACAAAGAGGCTGTAGCAAAATCTGGGATTGAGATAGCCACAACCCACCTGATAGTTTTGTTTTCATCCAAGAGTATCTAGACAAATTGTTGTGTATTTTGGGTGAAATTTATCCAAAATCACCGTGAAAGTGGTTTTGGAGAAAAGCACAATATTCCTGTTCGGCAAATGCATCCAATGTCATGTTTACAAATAAAAATATCATGTTTTCTCAGGTTTCTGAAGCTTTCTTCCTAGAAAACTCGAATGTGTATAGGATTTGACTCCAGGTGGAACCAATTAGCGTTTGCCAGCAGAAAACAAAAAGGGTCCTGCTAAAATGCACTCAAAACCTTAAAGTCCATAGAGAATATCCAGAAAACACAAACACACACAGAGGCTGTAGCAAGATCTGGGATTGAGATAGCTACAAATCACCAGATAGTTTTTTGTTTTCATCCAGGAGTATCTGGACAAATTGTTGTGGATTTCGGGTGAAATTTAACCAAAAATCACCGTGAAAGAGGTTTTGGAGAAAAGCACAATCTTCCTGTTCGGCAAATGCATCCAATGTCATGGTTACAGAAAGAAATATCATGTTTTCTCAGGTTTCTGAAGCTTTCTTCCTAGAAAACTCGAATGTGTGGAGTATTTGACTCCAGGTGGAACCAATTAGCTTTTGGCAGCTAAAAACAAAAACTTGCATGCTAAAATGCACTCAAAACCGTAAAGTCCATAGAATGTCCGGAAAACACAAACACACACAGAGGCTGTAGCAAGATCTGGGATTGAGATAGCCACAACACACCAGATAGTTTTGTTTTCATCCAGGAGTATCTGGACAAATTGTTGTGGATTTCCGGTGAAATTTAACCAAAAATCACCGTCAAAGAGGTTTTGGAGAAAATCGCAATATTCCTGTTCAGCAAATGCATCCAATTTCATGTTTACAGAAGGAAATATCATGTTATCTCAGGTTTCTGAAGCTTTCTTCCTAGAAAACTCGAATGTGTGGAGTATTTGACTCCAGGTGGAACCAATTAGCGTTTGCCAGCAGAAAACAAACAGGGTCCTGCTAAAATGCATTCAAAACCTTAAAGTCCATAGAGAATATCCAGAAAACACAAACACACACAGAGGCTGTAGCAAGATCTGTGATTGACATAGCGACAAATCACCAGATAGTTTTGTTTTCATCCAGGAGTATCTGGACAAATTGTTGTGGATTTCGGGTGAAATTTAACCAAAAATCACCGTGAAAGTGGTTTTGGAGAAAAGCACAATCATCCTGTTCGGCAAATGCATCCAATGTCATGTTTACGAATAAAAATATCATATTTTCTCAGGTTTCTGAAGCTTTCTTCCTAAAAAACTCAAATGTGTGGAGTATTTGACTCCAGGTGGAACCAATTAGCGTTTGGCAGCTAAAAACAAAAACTTGCATGCTAAAATGCATTCAAAACCGTAAAGTCCATAGAGAATGTCCAGAAAACACAAAAAAACAAAGAGGCTGTAGCAAGATCTGGGATTGAGATAGCCACAACACACCAGATAGTTTTGTTTTCATCCAGGAGTATCTGGACAAATTGTTGTGGATTTCGGGTGAAATTTAACCAAAAATCACCGTGAAAGTGGTTTTGGAGAAAAGCACAATGTTCCTGTTCCGCAAATGCATCCAATGTCATGTTTACAAATAAAAATATCATGTTTTCTCAGGTTTCTGAAGCTTTCCTCCTAGAATACTCGAATGTGTGGAGGATTTGACTCCAGGTGGAACCAATTAGCGTTTGGCAGCTAAAAACAAAAACTTACATGCTAAAATGCATTAAAAACCATAAAGTCCATAGAGAATGTCCAGAAAACACAAAAAAACAAAGAGGCTGTAGCAAAATCTGGGATTGAGATAGCCACAACCCACCTGATAGTTTTGTTTTCATCCAGGAGTATCTGGACAAATTGTTGTGTATTTTGGGTGAAATTTATCCAAAATCACCGTGAAAGTGGTTTTGGAGAAAAGCACAATATTCCTGTTCGGCAAATGCATCCAATGTCATGTTTACAAATACAAATATCATGTTTTCTCAGGTTTCTGAAGCTTTCTTCCTAGAAAACTCGAATGTGTGAAGGATTTGACTCCAGGTGGAACCAATTAGCGTTTGCCAGCAGAAAACAAAAAGGGTCCTGCTAAAATGCACTCAAAACCTTAAAGTCCATAGAGAATATCCAGAAAACACAAACACACACAGAGGCTGTAGCAAGATCTGGGATTGAGATAGCTACAAATCACCAGATAGTTTTTTGTTTTCATCCAGGAGTATCTGGACAAATTGTTGTGGATTTCGGGTGAAATTTAACCAAAAATCACCGTGAAAGAGGTTTTGGAGAAAAGCACAATCTTCCTGTTCGGCAAATGCATCCAATGTCATGTTTACAGAAAGAAATATCATGTTTTCTCAGGTTTCTGAAGCTTTCTTCCTAGAAAACTCGAATGTGTGGAGTATTTGACTCCAGGTGGAACCAATTAGCTTTTGGCAGCTAAAAACAAAAACTTGCATGTTAAAATGCACTCAAAACCGTAAAGTCCATAGAATGTCCGGAAAACACAAACACACACAGAGGCTGTAGCAAGATCTGGGATTGAGATAGCCACAACACACCAGATAGTTTTGTTTTCATCCAGGAGTATCTGGACAAATTGTTGTGGATTTCCGGTGAAATTTAACCAAAAATCACCGTCAAAGTGGTTTTGGAGAAAATCGCAATATTCCTGTTCAGCAAATGCATCCAATTTCATGTTTACAGAAGGAAATATCATGTTATCTCAGGTTTCTGAAGCTTTCTTCCTAGAAAACTCGAATGTGTGGAGTATTTGACTCCAGGTGGAACCAATTAGCGTTTGCCAGCAGAAAACAAACAGGGTCCTGCTAAAATGCATTCAAAACCTTAAAGTCCATAGAGAATATCCAGAAAACGCAAACACACACAGAGGCTGTAGCAAGATCTGTGATTGACATAGCGACAAATCACCAGATAGTTTTGTTTTCATCCAGGAGTATCTGGACAAATTGTTGTGGATTTCGGGTGAAATTTAACCAAAAATAACCGTGAAAGTGGTTTTGGAGAAAAGCACAATCATCCTGTTCGGCAAATGCATCCAATGTCATGTTTACGAATAAAAATATCATATTTTCTCAGGTTTCTGAAGCTTTCTTCCTAAAAAACTCAAATGTGTGGAGTATTTGACTCCAGGTGGAACCAATTAGCGTTTGGCAGCTAAAAACAAAAACTTACATGCTAAAATGCATTCAAAACCGTAAAGTCCATAGAGAATGTCCAGAAAACACAAAAAAACAAAGAGGCTGTAGCAAGATCTGGGATTGAGATAGCCACAACACAACAGATAGTTTTGTTTTCATCCAGGAGTATCTGGACAAATTGTTGTGGATTTCGGGTGAAATTTAACCAAAAATCACCGTGAAAGTGGTTTTGGAGAAAAGCACAATGTTCCTGTTCCGCAAATGCATCCAATGTCATGTTTACAAATAAAAATATCATGTTTTCTCAGGTTTCTGAAGCTTTCCTCCTAGAATACTCGAATGTGTGGAGGATTTGACTCCAGGTGGAACCAATTAGCGTTTGGCAGCTAAAAACAAAAACTTACATGCTAAAATGCATTAAAAACCATAAAGTCCATAGAGAATGTCCAGAAAACACAAAAAAACAAAGAGGTTGTAGCAAAATCTGGGATTGAGATAGCCACAACCCACCTGATAGTTTTGTTTTCATCCAGGAGTATCTGGACAAATTGTTGTGTATTTTGGGTCAAATTTATCCAAAATCACCGTGAAAGTGGTTTTGGAGAAAAGCACAATATTCCTGTTCGGCAAATGCATCCAATGTCATGTTTACAAATACAAATATCATGTTTTCTCAGGTTTCTGAAGCTTTCTTCCTAGAAAACTCGAATGTGTGAAGGATTTGACTCCAGGTGGAACCAATTAGCGTTTGCCAGCAGAAAACAAAAAGGGTCCTGCTAAAATGCACTCAAAACCTTAAAGTCCATAGAGAATATCCAGAAAACACAAACACACACAGAGGCTGTAGCAAGATCTGGGATTGAGATAGCTACAAATCACCAGATAGTTTTTTGTTTTCATCCAGGAGTATCTGGACAAATTGTTGTGGATTTCGGGTGAAATTTAACCAAAAATCACCGTGAAAGAGGTTTTGGAGAAAAGCACAATCTTCCTGTTCGGCAAATGCATCCAATGTCATGTTTACAGAAAGAAATATCATGTTTTCTCAGGTTTCTGAAGCTTTCTTCCTAGAAAACTCGAATGTGTGGAGTATTTGACTCCAGGTGGAACCAATTAGCTTTTGGCAGCTAAAAACAAAAACTTGCATGTTAAAATGCACTCAAAACCGTAAAGTCCATAGAATGTCCGGAAAACACAAACACACACAGAGGCTGTAGCAAGATCTGGGATTGAGATAGCCACAACACACCAGATAGTTTTGTTTTCATCCAGGAGTATCTGGACAAATTGTTGTGGATTTCGGGTGAAATTTAAGCAAAAATCACCGTGAAAGGGGTTTTGGAGAAAATCGCAATCTTCCTGTTCCGCAAATGCATCCAATGTCATGTTTACAGAAAGAAATATCATGTTTTCTCAGGTTTCTGAAGCTTTCGTCCTAGAAAACTCGAATGTGTGGAGTATTTGACTCCAGGTGGAACCCATTAGCGTTTGCAGGAGAAAACAAACAGGGTCCTGCTAAAATGCATTCAAAACCTTAAAGTCCATAGAGAATATCCAGAAAACACAAACACACACAGAGGCTGTAGCAAGATCTGTGATTGACATAGCGACAAATCACCAGATAGTTTTGTTTTCATCCAGGAGTATCTGGACAAATTGTTGTGGATTTCGGGTGAAATTTAACCAAAAATCACCGTGAAAGTGGTTTTGAAGAAAAGCACAATCATCCTGTTCGGCAAATGCATCCAATGTCATGTTTACGAATAAAAATATCATATTTTCTCAGGTTTCTGAAGCTTTCTTCCTAAAAAACTCGAATGTGTGGAGTATTTGACTCCAGGTGGAACCAATTAGCGTTTGGCAGATAAAAACAAAAACTTACATGCTAAAATGCATTCAAAACCGTAAAGTCCATAGAGAATGTCCAGAAAACACAAACAAACAAAAGGCTGTAGCAAGATCTGGGATTGAGATAGCCACAACACACCAGATAGTTTTGTTTTCATCCAGGAGTATCTGGACAAATTGTTGTGGATTTCCGGTGAAATTTAATCAAAAATCACCGTGAAAGTGGTTTTGGAGAAAATCGCAATATTCCTGTTCAGCAAATGCATCCAATGTCATGTTTACAGAAAGAAATATCATGTTTACTCAGGTTTCTGAAGCTTTCTTCCTAGAAAACTCGAATGTGTGGAGTATTTGACTCCAGGTGGAACCAATTAGCGTTTGCCAGCAGAAAACAAAAGGGTCCTGCTAAAATGCACTCAAAACCTTAAAGTCCATAGAGAATATCCAGAAAACACAAACACACACAGAGGCTGTAGCAAGATCTGGGATTGAGATAGCCACAACACACCAGATAGTTTTGTTTTCATCCAGGAGTATCTGGACAAATTGTTGTGTATTTTCGGTGAAATTTAACCAAAAATCACCGTGAAAGTGGTTTTGGAGAAAAGCACAATATTCCTGTTCGGCAAATGCATCCAATGTCATGTTTACAAATAAAAATATCATGTTTTCTCAGGTTTCTGAAGCTTTCTTCCTAGAAACCTCGAATGTGTGAAGGATTTGACTCCAGGTGGAACCAGTTAGCGTTTGCCAGCAGAAAACAAAAAGGGTCCTGCTAAAATGCACTCAAAACCTTAAAGTCCATAGAGAATATCCAGAAAACACAAACACACACAGAGGCTGTAGCAAGATCTGGGATTGAGATAGCTACAAATCACCAGATAGTTTTTTGTTTTCATCCAGGAGTATCTGGACAAATTGTTGTGGATTTCGGGTGAAATTTAACCAAAAATCACCGTGAAAGAGGTTTTGGAGAAAAGCACAATCTTCCTGTTCGGCAAATGCATCCAATGTCATGTTTACAGAAAGAAATATCATGTTTTCTCAGGTTTCTGAAGCTTTCTTCCTAGAAAACTCGAATGTGTGGAGTATTTGACTCCAGGTGGAACCAATTAGCTTTTGGCAGCTAAAAACAAAAACTTGCATGCTAAAATGCACTCAAAACCGTAAAGTCCATAGAATGTCTGGAAAACACAAACACACACAGAGGCTGTAGCAAGATCTGGGATTGAGATAGCCACAACACACCAGATAGTTTTGTTTTCATCCAGGAGTATCTGGACAAATTGTTGTGGATTTCCGGTGAAATTTAACCAAAAATCACCGTCAAGTGGTTTTGGAGAAAATCGCAATATTCCTGTTCAGAAAATGCATCCAATTTCATGTTTACAGAAGGAAATATCATGTTATCTCAGGTTTCTGAAGCTTTCTTCCTAGAAAACTCGAATGTGTGGAGTATTTGACTCCAGGTGGAACCAATTAGCGTTTGCCAGCAGAAAACAAACAGGGTCCTGCTAAAATGCATTCAAAACCTTAAAGTCCATAGAGAATATCCAGAAAACACAAACACACACAGAGGCTGTAGCAAGATCTGTGATTGACATAGCGACAAATCACCAGATAGTTTTGTTTTCATCCAGGAGTATCTGGACAAATTGTTGTGGATTTCGGGTGAAATTTAACCAAAAATCACCGTGAAAGAGGTTTTGGAGAAAAGCACAATCATCCTGTTCGGCAAATGCATCCAATGTCATGTTTACGAATAAAAATATCATATTTTCTCAGGTTTCTGAAGCTTTCTTCCTAAAAAACTCGAATGTGTGGAGTATTTGACTCCAGGTGGAACCAATTAGCGTTTGGCAGCTAAAAACAAAAACTTACATGCTAAAATGCATTCAAAACCGTAAAGTCCATAGAGAATGTCCAGAAAACACAAACAAACAAAAGGCTGTAGCAAGATCTGGGATTGAGATAGCCACAACACACCAGATAGTTTTGTTTTCATCCAGGAGTATCTGGACAAATTGTTGTGGATTTCCGGTGAAATTTAACCAAAAATCACCGTCAAAGCGGTTTTGGAGAAAATCGCAATCTTCCTGTTCAGCAAATGCATCCAATGTCATGTTTACAGAAAGAAATATCATGTTTACTCAGGTTTCTGAAGCTTTCTTCCTAGAAAATTCGAATGTGTGGAGTATTTGACTCCAGGTGGAACCAATTAGCGTTTGCCAGCAGAAAACAAAAGGGTCCTGCTAAAATGCACTCAAAATCTTAAAGTCCATAGAGAATATCCAGAAAACACAAACACACACAGAGGCTGTAACAAGATCTGGGATTGAGATAGCCACAACACACCAGATAGTTTTGTTTTCATCCAGGAGTATCTGGACAAATTGTTGTGTATTTTCGGTGAAATTTAACCAAAAATCACTGTGAAAGTGGTTTGGAGAAAAGCACAATGTTCCTGTTCTGCAAATGCATCCAATGTCATGTTTACAAATAAAAATATCATGTTTTCTCAGGTTTCTGAAGCTTTCTTCCTAGAAAACTCGAATGTGTGGAGTATTTGACTCCAGGTGGAACCAATTAGCGTTTGCCAGCAGAAAACAAACAGGGTCCTGCTAAAATGCATTCAAAACCTTAAAGTCGATAGAGAATATCCAGAAAACACAAACACACACAGAGGCTGTAGCAAGATCTGGGATTGAGATATCCACAACACAGCAGATCGTTTTGTTTTCATCCAGGAGTATCTGGACAAATTGTTGTGTATTTTGGGTGAAATTTAGTCAAAATCACCGTGAAAGTGGTTTTGGAGAAAAGCACAATGTTCCTGTGCCGCAAATGCATCCAATGTCATGTTTACAAATAAAAATATCATGTTTTCTCAGGTTTCTGAAGCTTTCCTCCTAGAAAACACGAATGTGTGGAGGATTTGACTCCAGGTGGAACCAATTAGCGTTTGGCAGCTAAAAACAAAAACTTACATGCTAAAATGCATTCAAAACCGTAAAGTCCATAGAGAATGTCCAGAAAACACAAACAAACAAAGAGGCTGTAGCAAGATCTGGGATTGAGATAGCCACAACACACCAGATAGTTTTGTTTTCATCCAGGAGTATCTGGACAAATTGTTGTGGATTTCGGGTGAAATTTAACCAAAAATCACCGTGAAAGTGGTTTTGGAGAAAAGCACAATGTTCCTGTTCCGCAAATGCATCCAATGTCATGTTTACAAATAAAAATATCATGTTTTCTCAGGTTTCTGAAGCTTTCCTCCTAGAAAACTCGAATGTGTGGAGGATTTGACTCCAGGTGGAACCAATTAGCGTTTGGCAGCTAAAAACAAAAACTTACATGCTAAAATGCATTCAAAACCATAAAGTCCATAGAGAATGTCCAGAAAACACAAAAAAACAAAGAGGCTGTAGCAAAATCTGGGATTGAGATAGCCACAACCCACCTGATAGTTTTGTTTTCATCCAGGAGTATCTGGACAAATTGTTGTGTATTTTGGGTGAAATTTATCCAAAATCACCGTGAAAGTGGTTTTGGAGAAAAGCACAATATTCCTGTTCGGCAAATGCATCCAATGTCATGTTTACAAATAAAAATATCATGTTTTCTCAGGTTTCTGAAGCTTTCTTCCTAGAAAACTCGAATGTGTGAAGGATTTGACTCCAGGTGGAACCAATTAGCGTTTGCCAGCAGAAAACAAAAAGGGTCCTGCTAAAATGCACTCAAAACCTTAAAGTCCATAGAGAATATCCAGAAAACACAAACACACACAGAGGCTGTAGCAAGATCTGGGATTGAGATAGCTACAAATCACCAGATAGTTTTTTGTTTTCATCCAGGAGTATCTGGACAAATTGTTGTGGATTTCGGGTGAAATTTAACCAAAAATCACCGTGAAAGAGGTTTTGGAGAAAAGCACAATCTTCCTGTTCAGCAAATGCATCCAATGTCATGTTTACAGAAAGAAATATCATGTTATCTCAGGTTTCTGAAGCTTTCTTCCTAGAAAACTCGAATGTGTGGAGGATTTGACTCCAGGTGGAACCAATTATCGTTTGCCAGCAAAAAACAAACAGGGTCCTGCTAAAATGCATTCAAAACCTTAAAGGCCATAGAGAATATCCAGAAAACACAAACACACACAGAGGCTGTAGCAAGATCTGTGATTGACATAGCGACAAAGCACCAGATAGTTTTGTTTTCATCCAGGAGTATCTGGACAAATTGTTGTGGATTTTGGGTGAAATTTAACCAAAAATCACCGTGAAAGTGGTTTTGGAGAAAATCGCAATATTCCTGTTCAGCAAATGCATCCAATGTCATGTTGACAGAAAGAAATATCATGTTATCTCAGGTTTCTGAAGCTTTCTTCCTAGAAAACTCGAATGTGTGGAGTATTTGACTCCAGGTGGAACCAATTAGCTTTTTTCAGCTAAAAACAAAAACTTACAGGCTAAAATGCATTCAAAACCTTAAAGTCCATAGAGAATGTCCAGAAAACTCAAACAAACCAAGAGGCTGTAGCAAGATCTGGGATTGAGATAGCCACAACACACCAGATAGTTTTGTTTTCATCCAGGAGTATCTGGACAAATTGTTGTGGATTTCGGGTGAAATTTAACCAAAAATCACCGTGAAAGTGGTTTTGGAGAAAATCACAATCTTCCTGTTCGGAAAATGCATCCAATGTCATGTTTACAAATACAAATATCATGTTTTGTCAGGTTTCTGAAGCTTTCTTCCTAGAAAACTCGAATGTGTGGAGTATTTGACTCCAGGTGGAACCAATTAGCGTTTGCCAGCAGAAAACAAACAGGGTCCTGCTAAAATGCAATCAAAATCTTAAAGTCCATAGAGAATATCCAGAAAACAGAAACACACACAGAGGCTGTAGCAAGATCTGGGATTGAGATAGCGACAAATCACCAGATAGTTTTGTTTTCATCCAGGAGTATCTGGACAAATTGTTGTGGATTTCGGATGAAATTTTACCAAAATCACCGTGAAAGTGGTTTTGGAGAAAAGCACAATCTTCCTGTTTGGAAAATGTATCCAATGTCATGTTTACAGAAAGAAATATCATGTTTTCTCAGGTTTCTGAAGCTTTCTTCCTAGAAAACTCGAATGTGTGGAGTAATTGACTCCAGGTGGAACCAATTAGCTTTTTTCAGCTAAAAACAAAAACTTACATGCTAAAATGCATTCAAAACCTTAAAGTCGATAGAGAATATCCAGAAAACACAAACACACACAGAGGCTGTAGCAAGATCTGGGATTGAGATAGCCACAACACACCAGATCGTTTTGTTTTCATCCAGGAGTATCTGGACAAATTGTTGTGGATTTTGGGTGAAATTTAACCAAAAATCACCGTGAAAGTGGTTTTGGAGAAAAGCACAATGTTCCTGTTCCGCAAATGCATCCAATGTCATGTTTACAAATAAAAATATCATGTTTTCTCAGGTTTCTGAAGCTTTCCTCCTAGAAAACTCGAATGTGTGGAGGATTTGACTCCAGGTGGAACCAATTAGCGTTTGGCAGCAGAAAACAAAAAGGGTCCCGCTAAAATGCACTCAAAACCTTAAAGTCCATAGAGAATATCCAGAAAACACAAACACACACAGAGGCTGTAGCAAGATCTGGGATTGAGATAGCTACAAATCACCAGATAGTTTTTTGTTTTCATCCAGGAGTATCTGGACAAATTGTTGTGGATTTCCAGTGAAATTTAACCAAAAATCACCGTGAAAGAGGTTTTGGAGGAAAGCACAATCTTCCTGTTCGGCAAATGCATCCAATGTCATGGTTACAGAAAGAAATATCATGTTTTCTCAGGTTTCTGAAGCTTTCTCCCTAGAAAACTCGAATGTGTGGAGGATTTGACTCCAGGTGGAACCAATTAGCTTTTGGCAGCTAAAAACAAAAACTTGCATGCTAAAATGCACTCAAAACCGTAAAGTCCATAGAATGTCCGGAAAACACAAACACACACAGAGGCTGTAGCAAGATCTGGGATTGAGATAGCCACAACACACCAGATAGTTTTGTTTTCATCCAGGAGTATCTGGACAAATTGTTGTGGATTTCCGGTGAAATTTAACCAAAAATCACCGTCAAAGTGGTTTTGGAGAAAATCGCAATATTCCTGTTCAGCAAATGCATCGAATTTCATGTTCACAGAAGGAAATATCATGTTATCTCAGGTTTCTGAAGCTTTCTTCCTAGAAAACTCGAATGTGTGGAGGATTTGACTCCAGGTGGAACCAATTAGCGTTTGCCAGCAGAAAACAAAAAGGGTCCTGCTAAAATGCATTCAAAACCTTAAAGTCCATAGAGAATATCCAGAAAACACAAACAAACAAAGAGGCTGTAGCAAGATCTGGGATTGAGATAGCCACAACACACCAGATAGTTTTGTTTTCATCCAGGAGTATCTGGACAAATTGTTGTGGATTTCGGGTGAAATTTAACCAAAAATCACCGTGAAAGTGGTTTTGGAGAAAAGCACAATCATCCTGTTCGGCAAATGCATCCAATGTCATGTTTACGAATAAAAATATCATATTTTCTCAGGTTTCTGAAGCTTTCTTCCTAAAAAACTCGAATGTGTGGAGTATTTGACTCCAGGTGGAACCAATTAGCGTTTGGCAGCTAAAAACAAAAACTTACATGCTAAAATGCATTCAAAACCGTAAAGTCCATAGAGAATGTCCAGAAAACACAAACAAACAAAGAGGCTGTAGCAAGATCTGGGATTGAGATAGCCACAACACACCAGATAGTTTTGTTTTCATCCAGGAGTATCTGGACAAATTGTTGTGGATTTCGGGTGAAATTTAACCAAAAATCACCGTGAAAGTGGTTTTGGAGAAAAGCACAATCTTCCTGTTCGGCAAATGCATCCAATGTCATGGTTACAGAAAGAAATATCATGTTTTCTCAGGTTTCTGAAGCTTTCTCCCTAGAAAAATCGAATGTGTGGAGGATTTGACTCCAGGTGGAACCAATTAGCTTTTTTCAGCTAAAAACAAAAACTTACATGCTAAAATGCATTCAAAACCTTAAAGTCCATAGAGAATGTCCAGAAAACACAAACACACACAGAGGCTGTAGCAAGATCTGTGATTGACATAGCCACAACACACCAGATAGTTTTGTTTTCATCCAGGAGTATCTGGACAAATTGTTGTGGATTTCGGATGAAATTTAACCAAAAATCACCGTGGAAGTGGTTTTGGAGAAAATCGCAATATTCCTGTTCAGCAAATGCATCCAATTTCATGTTTACAGAAGGAAATATCATGTTATCTCAGGTTTCTGAAGCTTTCTTCCTAGAAAACTCGAATGTGTGGAGGATTTGACTCCAGGTGGAACCAATTAGCGTTTGCCAGCAGAAAACAAAAAGGGTCCTGCTAAAATGCATTCAAAACCTTAAAGTCCATAGAGAATGTCCAGAAAACTCAAACAAAGCAAGAGGCTGTAGCAAGATCTGGGATTGAGATAGCCACAACACACCAGATAGTTTTGTTTGCATCCAGGAGTATCCAGACTAATTGTTGTGGATTTTGGGTGAAATTTAACCAAAAATCACCGTGAAAGTGGTTTTGGAGAAAATCACAATCTTCCTGTTCGGAAAATGCATCCAATGTCATGTTTACAAATACAAATATCATGTTTTCTCAGATTTCTGAAGCTTTCTTCCTAGAAATCTCAAATGTGTGGAGTATTTGACTCCAGGTGGAACCAATTAGCGTTTGCCAGCAGAAAACAAAAAGGGTCCTGCTAAAATGCATTCAAAACCTTAAAGTCCATAGAGAATATCCAGAAAACAGAAACACACACAGAGGCTGTAGCAAGATCTGGGATTGAGATAGCGACAAATCACCAGATAGTTTTGTTTTCATACAGGAGTATCTGGACAAATTGTTGTGGATTTCGGGTGAAATTTAACCAAAAATCACCGTGAAAGTGGTTTTGGAGGAAATCACAATGTTCCTGTTTGGCAAATGCATCCAATGTCATGTTTACAGAAAGAAATATCATGTTTTCTCAGGTTTCTGAAGCTTTCTTCCTAGAAAACTCGAATGTGTGGAGTATTTGACTCCAGGTGGAACCAATTAGCTTTTGGCAGCTAAAAACAAAAACTTGCATGCTAAAATGCACTCAAAACCGTAAAGTCCATAGAATGTCCGGAAAACACAAACACACACAGAGGCTGTAGCAAGATCTGGGATTGAGATAGCCACAACACACCAGAGAGTTTTGTTTTCATCCAGGAGTATCTGGACAAATTGTTGTGGATTTCCGGTGAAATTTAACCAAAAATCACCGTGAAAGTGGTTTTGGAGAAAATCACAATCTTCCTGTTCGGAAAATGCATCCAATGTCATGTTTACAAATACAAATATCATGTTTTCGGGGGTATAGCTCAGTGGTAGAGCATTTGACTGCAAATATCATGTTTTCTCAGATTTCTGAAGCTTTCTTCCTAGAAAACTCGAATGTGTGGAGTAGAAAACTCGAATGTGTGGAGTATTTGACTCCAGGTGGAACCAATTAGCGTTTGCCAGCAGAAAACAAACAGGGTCCCTCTAAAATGCAATCAAAACCTTAAATCCATAGAGAATATCCAGAAAACACAAACACACACAGAGGCTGTAGCAAGATCTGGGATTGAGATAGCCACAACACACCAGATAGTTTTGTTTTCATCCAGGAGTATCTGGACAAATTGTTGTGGATTTCCGGTGAAATTTAACCAAAAATCACCGTCAAAGTGGTTTTGGAGAAAATCGCAATATTCCTGTTCAGCAAATGCATCCAATTTCATGTTTACAGAAGGAAATATCATGTTATCTCAGGTTTCTGAAGCTTTCTTCCTAGAAAACTCGAATGTGTGGAGGATTTGACTCCAGGTGGAACCAATTAGCGTTTGCCAGCAGAAAACAAAAAGGGTCCTGCTAAAATGCATTCAAAACCTTAAAGTCCATAGAGAATATCCAGAAAACACAAACACACACAGAGGCTGTAGCAAGATCTGGGATTGAGATAGCCACAACACACCAGATAGTTTTGTTTTCATCCAGTAGTATCTGGACAAATTGTTGTGTATTTTGGGTGAAATTTAACCAAAAATCACCGTGAAAGTGGTTTTGGAGAAAATCACAATCTTCCTGTTCGGAAAATGCATCCAATGTCATGTTTACAAATACAAATATCATGTTTTATCAGATTTCTGAAGCTTTCTTCCTAGAAATCTCAAATGTGTGGAGTATTTGACTCCAGGTGGAACCAATTAGCGTTTGCCAGCAGAAAACAAAAAGGGTCCTGCTAAAATGCATTCAAAACCTTAAAGTCCATAGAGAATATCCAGAAAACAGAAACACACACAGAGGCTGTAGCAAGATCTGGGATTGAGATAGCGACAAATCACCAGATAGTTTTGTTTTCATACAGGAGTATCTGGAAAAATTGTTGTGGATTTCGGGTGAAATTTAACCAAAAATCACCGTGAAAGTGGTTTTGGAGAAAATCACAATCTTCCTGTTCGGCAAATGCATCCAATGTCATGTTTACAGAAAGAAATATCATGTTTTCTCAGGTTTCTGAAGGTTTCTTCCTAGAAAACTCGAATGTGTGGAGTATTTGACTCCAGGTGGAACCAATTAGCTTTTGGCAGCTAAAAACAAAAACTTGCATGCTAAAATGCACTCAAAACCGTAAAGTCCATAGAATGTCCGGAAAACACAAACACACACAGAGGCTGTAGCAAGATCTGGGATTGAGATAGCCACAACACACCAGATAGTTTTGTTTTCATCCAGGAGTATCTGGACAAATTGTTGTGGATTTCCGGTGAAATTTAACCAAAAATCACCATGAAAGTGGTTTTGGAGAAAATCACAATCTTCCTGTTCGGAAAATGCATCCAATGTCATGTTTACAAATACAAATATCATGTTTTCTCAGATTTCTGAAGCTTTCTTCCTAGAAATCTCAAATGTGTGGAGTATTTGACTCCAGGTGGAACCAATTAGCGTTTGCCAGCAGAAAACAAAAAGGGTCCTGCTAAAATGCATTCAAAACCTTAAAGTCCATAGAGAATATCCAGAAAACAGAAACACACACAGAGGCTGTAGCAAGATCTGGGATTGAGATAGCGACAAATCACCAGATAGTTTTGTTTTCATACAGGAGTATCTGGACAAATTGTTGTGGATTTCGGGTGAAATTTAACCAAAAATCACCGTGAAAGTGGTTTTGGAGGAAATCACAATGTTCCTGTTTGGCAAATGCATCCAATGTCATGTTTACAGAAAGAAATATCATGTTTTCTCAGGTTTCTGAAGCTTTCTTCCTAGAAAACTCGAATGTGTGGAGTATTTGACTCCAGGTGGAACCAATTAGCTTTTGGCAGCTAAAAACAAAAACTTGCATGCTAAAATGCACTCAAAACCGTAAAGTCCATAGAATGTCCGGAAAACACAAACACACACAGAGGCTGTAGCAAGATCTGGGATTGAGATAGCCACAACACACCAGAGAGTTTTGTTTTCATCCAGGAGTATCTGGACAAATTGTTGTGGATTTCCGGTGAAATTTAACCAAAAATCACCGTGAAAGTGGTTTTGGAGAAAATCACAATCTTCCTGTTCGGAAAATGCATCCAATGTCATGTTTACAAATACAAATATCATGTTTTCGGGGGTATAGCTCAGTGGTAGAGCATTTGACTGCAAATATCATGTTTTCTCAGATTTCTGAAGCTTTCTTCCTAGAAAACTCGAATGTGTGGAGTAGAAAACTCGAATGTGTGGAGTATTTGACTCCAGGTGGAACCAATTAGCGTTTGCCAGCAGAAAACAAACAGGGTCCCTCTAAAATGCAATCAAAACCTTAAATCCATAGAGAATATCCAGAAAACACAAACACACACAGAGGCTGTAGCAAGATCTGGGATTGAGATAGCCACAACACACCAGATAGTTTTGTTTTCATCCAGGAGTATCTGGACAAATTGTTGTGGATTTCCGGTGAAATTTAACCAAAAATCACCGTCAAAGTGGTTTTGGAGAAAATCGCAATATTCCTGTTCAGCAAATGCATCCAATTTCATGTTTACAGAAGGAAATATCATGTTATCTCAGGTTTCTGAAGCTTTCTTCCTAGAAAACTCGAATGTGTGGAGGATTTGACTCCAGGTGGAACCAATTAGCGTTTGCCAGCAGAAAACAAAAAGGGTCCTGCTAAAATGCATTCAAAACCTTAAAGTCCATAGAGAATATCCAGAAAACACAAACACACACAGAGGCTGTAGCAAGATCTGGGATTGAGATAGCCACAACACACCAGATAGTTTTGTTTTCATCCAGTAGTGTCTGGACAAATTGTTGTGTATTTTGGGTGAAATTTAACCAAAAATCACCGTGAAAGTGGTTTTGGAGAAAATCACAATCTTCCTGTTCGGAAAATGCATCCAATGTCATGTTTACAAATACAAATATCATGTTTTATCAGATTTCTGAAGCTTTCTTCCTAGAAATCTCAAATGTGTGGAGTATTTGACTCCAGGTGGAACCAATTAGCGTTTGCCAGCAGAAAACAAAAAGGGTCCTGCTAAAATGCATTCAAAACCTTAAAGTCCATAGAGAATATCCAGAAAACAGAAACACACACAGAGGCTGTAGCAAGATCTGGGATTGAGATAGCGACAAATCACCAGATAGTTTTGTTTTCATACAGGAGTATCTGGAAAAATTGTTGTGGATTTCGGGTGAAATTTAACCAAAAATCACCGTGAAAGTGGTTTTGGAGAAAATCACAATCTTCCTGTTCGGCAAATGCATCCAATGTCATGTTTACAGAAAGAAATATCATGTTTTCTCAGGTTTCTGAAGGTTTCTTCCTAGAAAACTCGAATGTGTGGAGTATTTGACTCCAGGTGGAACCAATTAGCTTTTGGCAGCTAAAAACAAAAACTTGCATGCTAAAATGCACTCAAAACCGTAAAGTCCATAGAATGTCCGGAAAACACAAACACACACAGAGGCTGTAGCAAGATCTGGGATTGAGATAGCCACAACACACCAGATAGTTTTGTTTTCATCCAGGAGTATCTGGACAAATTGTTGTGGATTTCGGGTGAAATTTAACCAAAAATCACCATGAAAGTGGTTTTGGAGAAAATCACAATCTTCCTGTTCGGAAAATGCATCCAATGTCATGTTTACAAATACAAATATCATGTTTTCGGGGGTATAGCTCAGTGGTAGAGCATTTGACTGCAAATATCATGTTTTCTCAGATTGCTGAAGCTTTCTTCCTAGAAAACTCGAATGTGTGGAGTAGAAAACTCGAATGTGTGGAGTATTTGACTCCAGGTGGAACCAATTAGCGTTTGCCAGCAGAAAACAAACAGGGTCCCTCTAAAATGCAATCAAAACCTTAAATCCATAGAGAATATCCAGAAAACACAAACACACACAGAGGCTGTAGCAAGATCTGGGATTGAGATAGCCACAACACACCAGATAGTTTTGTTTTCATCCAGGAGTATCTGGACAAATTGTTGTGGATTTCCGGTGAAATTTAACCAAAAATCACCGTCAAAGTGGTTTTGGAGAAAATCGCAATATTCCTGTTCAGCAAATGCATCCAATTTCATGTTTACAGAAGGAAATATCATGTTATCTCAGGTTTCTGAAGCTTTCTTCCTAGAAAACTCGAATGTGTGGAGGATTTGACTCCAGGTGGAACCAATTAGCGTTTGCCAGCAGAAAACAAAAAGGGTCCTGCTAAAATGCATTCAAAACCTTAAAGTCCATAGAGAATATCCAGAAAACACAAACACACACAGAGGCTGTAGCAAGATCTGGGATTGAGATAGCCACAACACACCAGATAGTTTTGTTTTCATCCAGTAGTATCTGGACAAATTGTTGTGTATTTTGGGTGAAATTTAACCAAAAATCACCGTGAAAGTGGTTTTGGAGAAAATCACAATCTTCCTGTTCGGAAAATGCATCCAATGTCATGTTTACAAATACAAATATCATGTTTTATCAGATTTCTGAAGCTTTCTTCCTAGAAATCTAAAATGTGTGGAGTATTTGACTCCAGGTGGAACCAATTAGCGTTTGCCAGCAGAAAACAAAAAGGGTCCTGCTAAAATGCATTCAAAACCTTAAAGTCCATAGAGAATATCCAGAAAACAGAAACACACACAGAGGCTGTAGCAAGATCTGGGATTGAGATAGCGACAAATCACCAGATAGTTTTGTTTTCATACAGGAGTATCTGGAAAAATTGTTGTGGATTTCGGGTGAAATTTAACCAAAAATCACCGTGAAAGTGGTTTTGGAGAAAATCACAATCTTCCTGTTCGGCAAATGCATCCAATGTCATGTTTACAGAAAGAAATATCATGTTTTCTCAGGTTTCTGAAGGTTTCTTCCTAGAAAACTCGAATGTGTGGAGTATTTGACTCCAGGTGGAACCAATTAGCTTTTGGCAGCTAAAAACAAAAACTTGCATGCTAAAATGCACTCAAAACCGTAAAGTCCATAGAATGTCCGGAAAACACAAACACACACAGAGGCTGTAGCAAGATCTGGGATTGAGATAGCCACAACACACCAGATAGTTTTGTTTTCATCCAGGAGTATCTGGACAAATTGTTGTGGATTTCGGGTGAAATTTAACCAAAAATCACCATGAAAGTGGTTTTGGAGAAAATCACAATCTTCCTGTTCGGAAAATGCATCCAATGTCATGTTTACAAATACAAATATCATGTTTTCGGGGGTATAGCTCAGTGGTAGAGCATTTGACTGCAAATATCATGTTTTCTCAGATTGCTGAAGCTTTCTTCCTAGAAAACTCGAATGTGTGGAGTAGAAAACTCGAATGTGTGGAGTATTTGACTCCAGGTGGAACCAATTAGCGTTTGCCAGCAGAAAACAAACAGGGTCCCTCTAAAATGCAATCAAAACCTTAAATCCATAGAGAATATCCAGAAAACACAAACACACACAGAGGCTGTAGCAAGATCTGGGATTGAGATAGCCACAACACACCAGATAGTTTTGTTTTCATCCAGGAGTATCTGGACAAATTGTTGTGGATTTCCGGTGAAATTTAACCAAAAATCACCGTCAAAGTGGTTTTGGAGAAAATCGCAATATTCCTGTTCAGCAAATGCATCCAATTTCATGTTTACAGAAGGAAATATCATGTTATCTCAGGTTTCTGAAGCTTTCTTCCTAGAAAACTCGAATGTGTGGAGGATTTGACTCCAGGTGGAACCAATTAGCGTTTGCCAGCAGAAAACAAAAAGGGTCCTGCTAAAATGCATTCAAAAGCTTAAAGTCCATAGAGAATATCCAGAAAACACAAACACACACAGAGGCTGTAGCAAGATCTGGGATTGAGATAGCCACAACACACCAGATAGTTTTGTTTGCATCCAGGAGTATCTGGACAAATTGTTGTGGATTTGCGGTGAAATTTAACCAAAAATCACCGTGAAAGTGGTTTTGGAGAAAATCACAATCTTCCTGTTCGGAAAATGCATCCAATGTCATGTTTACAAATACAAATATCATGTGTTCTCAGATTTCTGAAGCTTTGTTCCTAGAAATCTCAAATGTGTGGAGTATTTGACTCCAGGTGGAACCAATTAGCGTTTGCCAGCAGAAAACAAAAAGGGTCCTGCTAAAATGCATTCAAAACCTTAAAGTCCATAGAGAATATCCAGAAAACAGAAACACACACAGAGGCTGTAGCAAGATCTGGGATTGAGATAGCGACAAATCACCAGATAGTTTTGTTTTCATACAGGAGTATCTGGACAAATTGTTGTGGATTTCGGGTGAAATTTAACCAAAAATCACCGTGAAAGTGGTTTTGGAGGAAATCACAATGTTCCTGTTCGGCAAATGCATCCAATGTCATGTTTACAGAAAGAAATATCATGTTTTCTCAGGTTTCTGAAGGTTTCTTCCTAGAAAACTCGAATGTGTGGAGTATTTGACTCCAGGTGGAACCAATTAGCTTTTGGCAGCTAAAAACAAAAACTTGCATGCTAAAATGCACTCAAAACCGTAAAGTCCATAGAATGTCCGGAAAACACAAACACACACAGAGGCTGTAGCAAGATCTGGGATTGAGATAGCCACAACACACCAGATAGTTTTGTTTTCATCCAGGAGTATCTGGACAAATTGTTGTGGATTTCGGGTGAAATTTAACCAAAAATCACCGTCAAAGTGGTTTTGGAGAAAATCGCAATATTCCTGTTCAGCAAATGCATCCAATGTCATGTTTACAGAAAGAAATATCATGTTTACTCAGGTTTCTGAAGCTTTCTTCCTAGAAAACTCGAATGTGTGGTGTATTTGACTCCAGGTGGAACCAATTAGCGTTTGCCAGCAGAAAACAAAAGGGTCCTGCTAAAATGCACTCAAAACCTTAAAGTCCATAGAGAATATCCAGAAAACACAAACACACACAGAGGCTGTAGCAAGATCTGGGATTGAGATAGCCACAACACACCAGTTAGTTTTGTTTTCATCCAGTAGTATCTGGACAAATTGTTGTGTATTTTGGGTGAAATTTAACCAAAAATCACTGTGAAAGTGGTTTGGAGAAAAGCACAATGTTCCTGTTCTGCAAATGCATCCAATGTCATGTTTACAAATACAAATATCATGTTTTCTCAGGTTTCTGAAGCTTTCTTCCTAGAAAACTCGAATGTGTGGAGTATTTGACTCCAGGTGGAACCAATTAGCGTTTGCCAGCAGAAACAAACAGGGTCCTGCTAAAATGCATTCAAAACCTTAAAGTCCATAGAGAATATCCAGAAAACACAAACACACACAGAGGCTGTAGCAAGATCTGTGATTGACATAGCGACAAATCACCAGATAGTTTTGTTTTCATCCAGGAGTATCTGGACAAATTGTTGTGGATTTCGGGTGAAATTTAACCAAAAATCACCGTGAAAGTGGTTTTGGAGAAAAGCACAATCATCCTGTTCGGCAAATGCATCCAATGTCATGTTTACGAATAAAAATATCATATTTTCTCAGGTTTCTGAAGCTTTCTTCCTAAAAAACTCGAATGTGTGGAGTATTTGACTCCAGGTGGAACCAATTAGCGTTTGCCAGCAGAAAACAAAAGGGTCCTGCTAAAATGCATTCAAAACCGTAAAGTCCATAGAGAATGTCCAGAAAACACAAACAAACAAAGAGGCTGTAGCAAGATCTGGGATTGAGATATCCACAACACACCAGATAGTTTTGTTTTCATCCAGGAGTATCTGGACAAATTGTTGTGGATTTCCGGTGAAATTTAACCAAAAATCACCGTGAAAGTGGTTTTGGAGAAAATCACAATCTTCCTGTTCGGAAAATGCATCCAATGTCATGTTTACAAATACAAATATCATGTTTTCGGGGGTATAGCTCAGTGGTAGAGCATTTGACTGCAAATATCATGTTTTCTCAGATTTCTGAAGCTTTCTTCCTAGAAAACTCGAATGTGTGGAGTAGAAAACTCGAATGTGTGGAGTATTTGACTCCAGGTGGAACCAATTATCGTTTGCCAGCAGAAAACAAACAGGGTCCCTCTAAAATGCAATCAAAACCTTAAAGTCCATAGAGAATATCCAGAAAACACAAACACACACAGAGGCTGTAGCAAGATCTGGGATTGAGATAGCCACAACACACCAGATAGTTTTGTTTGCATCCAGGAGTATCTGGACAAATTGTTGTGGATTTCCGGTGAAATTTAACCAAAAATCACCGTGAAAGTGGTTTTGGAGAAAATCGCAATATTCCTGTTCAGCAAATGCATCCAATTTCATGTTTACAGAAGGAAATATCATGTTATCTCAGGTTTCTGAAGCTTTCTTCCTAGAAAACACGAATGTGTGGAGGATTTGACTCCAGGTGGAACCAATTAGCGTTTGCCAGCAGAAAACAAAAAGGGTCCTGCTAAAATGCATTCAAAACCTTAAAGTCCATAGAGAATATCCAGAAAACACAAACACACACAGAGGCTGTAGCAAGATCTGGGATTGAGATAGCCACAACACACCAGATAGTTTTGTTTTCATCCAGTAGTATCTGGACAAATTGTTGTGTATTTTGGGTGAAATTTAACCAAAAATCACTGTGAAAGTGGTTTGGAGAAAAGCACAATGTTCCTGTTCTGCAAATGCATCCAATGTCATGTTTACAAATAAAAATATCATGTTTTCTCAGGTTTCTGAAGCTTTCTTCCTAGAAAACTCGAATGTGTGGAGTATTTGACTCCAGGTGGAACCAATTAGCGTTTGCCAGCAGAAAACAAACAGGGTCCTGCTAAAATGCAATCAAAACCTTAAAGTCCATAGAGAATATCCAGAAAACACAAACACACACAGAGGCTGTAGCAAGATCTGTGATTGACATAGCGACAAATCACCAGATAGTTTTGTTTTCATCCAGGAGTATCTGGACAAATTGTTGTGGATTTCGGGTGAAATTTAACCAAAAATCACCGTGAAAGTGGTTTTGGAGAAAAGCACAATCATCCTGTTCGGAAAATGCATCCAATGTCATGTTTACGAATAAAAATATCATATTTTCTCAGGTTTCTGAAGCTTTCTTCCTAAAAAACTCGAATGTGTGGAGTATTTGACTCCAGGTGGAACCAATTAGCGTTTGGCAGCTAAAAACAAAAACTTACATGCTAAAATGCATTCAAAACCGTAAAGTCCATAGAGAATGTCCAGAAAACACAAACAAACAAAGAGGCTGTAGCAAGATCTGGGATTGAGATAGCCACAACACACCAGATAGTTTTGTTTTCATCCAGGAGTATCTGGACAAATTGTTGTGGATTTCGGGTGAAATTTAACCAAAAATCACCGTGAAAGTGGTTTTGGAGAAAAGCACAATCTTCCTGTTCGGCAAATGCATCCAATGTCATGGTTACAGAAAGAAATATCATGTTTTCTCAGGTTTCTGAAGCTTTCTTCCTAGAAAACTCGAATGCGTGGAGGATTTGACTCCAGGTGGAACCAATTAGATTTTTTCAGCTAAAAACAAAAACTTACATGCTAAAATGCATTCAAAACCTTAAAGTCCATAGAGAATGTCCAGAAAACACAAACACACACAGAGGCTGTAGCAAGATCTGTGATTGACATAGCCACAACACACCAGATAGTTTTGTTTTCATCCAGGAGTATCTGGACAAATTGTTGTGGATTTCGGGTGAAATTTAACCAAAAATCACCGTGGAAGTGGTTTTGGAGAAAATCGCAATATTCCTGTTCAGCAAATGCATACAATGTCATGTTTACAGAAGGAAATATCATGTTATCTCAGGTTTCTGAAGCTTTATTCCTAGAAAACTCGAATGTGTGGAGGATTTGACTCCAGGTGGAACCAATTAGCGTTTGCCAGCAGAAAACAAAAAGGGTCCTGCTAAAATGCATTCAAAACCTTAAAGTCCATAGAGAATATCCAGAAAACACAAACACACACAGACGCTGTAGCAAGATCTGGGATTGAGATAGCCACAACACACGAGATAGTTTTGTTTTCATCCAGGAGTATCTGGACAAATTGTTGTGGATTTCCGGTGAAATTTAAACAAAAATCACCGTCAAAGTGGTTTTGGAGAAAATCGCAATATTCCTGTTCAGCAAATGCATCCAATGTCATGTTTACAGAAAGAAATATCATGTTTACTCAGGTTTCTGAAGCTTTCTTCCTAGAAAACTCGAATGTGTGGAGTATTTGACTCCAGGTGGAACCAATTAGCTTTTTTCAGCTAAAAACAAAAACTTACATGCTAAAATGCATTCAAAACCTTAAAGTCCATAGAGAATGTCCAGAAAACTCAAACAAAGCAAGAGGCTGTAGCAAGATCTGGGATTGAGATAGCCACAACACACCAGATAGTTTTGTTTGCATCCAGGAGTATCCAGACTAATTGTTGTGGATTTTGGGTGAAATTTAACCAAAAATCACCGTGAAAGTGGTTTTGGAGAAAATCACAATCTTCCTGTTCGGAAAATGCATCCAATGTCATGTTTACAAATACAAATATCATGTTTTCTCAGATTTCTGAAGCTTTCTTCCTAGAAAACTCGAATGTGTGGAGTATTTGACTCCAGGTGGAACCAATTAGCGTTTGCCAGCAGAAAACAAACAGGGTCCCTCTAAAATGCAATCAAAACCTTAAATCCATAGAGAATATCCAGAAAACACAAACACACACAGAGGCTGTAGCAAGATCTGGGATTGAGATAGCCACAACACACCAGATAGTTTTGTTTTCATCCAGGAGTATCTGGACAAATTGTTGTGGATTTCCGGTGAAATTTAACCAAAAATCACCGTCAAAGTGGTTTTGGAGAAAATCGCAATATTCCTGTTCAGCAAATGCATCCAATTTCATGTTTACAGAAGGAAATATCATGTTATCTCAGGTTTCTGAAGCTTTCTTCCTAGAAAACTCGAATGTGTGGAGGATTTGACTCCAGGTGGAACCAATTAGCGTTTGCCAGCAGAAAACAAAAAGGGTCCTGCTAAAATGCATTCAAAACCTTAAAGTCCATAGAGAATATCCAGAAAACACAAACACACACAGAGGCTGTAGCAAGATCTGGGATTGAGATAGCCACAACACACCAGATAGTTTTGTTTTCATCCAGTAGTATCTGGACAAATTGTTGTGTATTTTGGGTGAAATTTAACCAAAAATCACCGTGAAAGTGGTTTTGGAGAAAATCACAATCTTCCTGTTCGGAAAATGCATCCAATGTCATGTTTACAAATACAAATATCATGTTTTATCAGATTTCTGAAGCTTTCTTCCTAGAAATCTAAAATGTGTGGAGTATTTGACTCCAGGTGGAACCAATTAGCGTTTGCCAGCAGAAAACAAAAAGGGTCCTGCTAAAATGCATTCAAAACCTTAAAGTCCATAGAGAATATCCAGAAAACAGAAACACACACAGAGGCTGTAGCAAGATCTGGGATTGAGATAGCGACAAATCACCAGATAGTTTTGTTTTCATACAGGAGTATCTGGAAAAATTGTTGTGGATTTCGGGTGAAATTTAACCAAAAATCACCGTGAAAGTGGTTTTGGAGAAAATCACAATCTTCCTGTTCGGCAAATGCATCCAATGTCATGTTTACAGAAAGAAATATCATGTTTTCTCAGGTTTCTGAAGGTTTCTTCCTAGAAAACTCGAATGTGTGGAGTATTTGACTCCAGGTGGAACCAATTAGCTTTTGGCAGCTAAAAACAAAAACTTGCATGCTAAAATGCACTCAAAACCGTAAAGTCCATAGAATGTCCGGAAAACACAAACACACACAGAGGCTGTAGCAAGATCTGGGATTGAGATAGCCACAACACACCAGATAGTTTTGTTTTCATCCAGGAGTATCTGGACAAATTGTTGTGGATTTCGGGTGAAATTTAACCAAAAATCACCATGAAAGTGGTTTTGGAGAAAATCACAATCTTCCTGTTCGGAAAATGCATCCAATGTCATGTTTACAAATACAAATATCATGTTTTCGGGGGTATAGCTCAGTGGTAGAGCATTTGACTGCAAATATCATGTTTTCTCAGATTGCTGAAGCTTTCTTCCTAGAAAACTCGAATGTGTGGAGTAGAAAACTCGAATGTGTGGAGTATTTGACTCCAGGTGGAACCAATTAGCGTTTGCCAGCAGAAAACAAACAGGGTCCCTCTAAAATGCAATCAAAACCTTAAATCCATAGAGAATATCCAGAAAACACAAACACACACAGAGGCTGTAGCAAGATCTGGGATTGAGATAGCCACAACACACCAGATAGTTTTGTTTTCATCCAGGAGTATCTGGACAAATTGTTGTGGATTTCCGGTGAAATTTAACCAAAAATCACCGTCAAAGTGGTTTTGGAGAAAATCGCAATATTCCTGTTCAGCAAATGCATCCAATTTCATGTTTACAGAAGGAAATATCATGTTATCTCAGGTTTCTGAAGCTTTCTTCCTAGAAAACTCGAATGTGTGGAGGATTTGACTCCAGGTGGAACCAATTAGCGTTTGCCAGCAGAAAACAAAAAGGGTCCTGCTAAAATGCATTCAAAACCTTAAAGTCCATAGAGAATATCCAGAAAACACAAACACACACAGAGGCTGTAGCAAGATCTGGGATTGAGATAGCCACAACACACCAGATAGTTTTGTTTGCATCCAGGAGTATCTGGACAAATTGTTGTGGATTTGCGGTGAAATTTAACCAAAAATCACCGTGAAAGTGGTTTTGGAGAAAATCACAATCTTCCTGTTCGGAAAATGCATCCAATGTCATGTTTACAAATACAAATATCATGTGTTCTCAGATTTCTGAAGCTTTGTTCCTAGAAATCTCAAATGTGTGGAGTATTTGACTCCAGGTGGAACCAATTAGCGTTTGCCAGCAGAAAACAAAAAGGGTCCTGCTAAAATGCATTCAAAACCTTAAAGTCCATAGAGAATATCCAGAAAACAGAAACACACACAGAGGCTGTAGCAAGATCTGGGATTGAGATAGCGACAAATCACCAGATAGTTTTGTTTTCATACAGGAGTATCTGGACAAATTGTTGTGGATTTCGGGTGAAATTTAACCAAAAATCACCGTGAAAGTGGTTTTGGAGGAAATCACAATGTTCCTGTTCGGCAAATGCATCCAATGTCATGTTTACAGAAAGAAATATCATGTTTTCTCAGGTTTCTGAAGGTTTCTTCCTAGAAAACTCGAATGTGTGGAGTATTTGACTCCAGGTGGAACCAATTAGCTTTTGGCAGCTAAAAACAAAAACTTGCATGCTAAAATGCACTCAAAACCGTAAAGTCCATAGAATGTCCGGAAAACACAAACACACACAGAGGCTGTAGCAAGATCTGGGATTGAGATAGCCACAACACACCAGATAGTTTTGTTTTCATCCAGGAGTATCTGGACAAATTGTTGTGGATTTCGGGTGAAATTTAACCAAAAATCACCGTCAAAGTGGTTTTGGAGAAAATCGCAATATTCCTGTTCAGCAAATGCATCCAATGTCATGTTTACAGAAAGAAATATCATGTTTACTCAGGTTTCTGAAGCTTTCTTCCTAGAAAACTCGAATGTGTGGTGTATTTGACTCCAGGTGGAACCAATTAGCGTTTGCCAGCAGAAAACAAAAGGGTCCTGCTAAAATGCACTCAAAACCTTAAAGTCCATAGAGAATATCCAGAAAACACAAACACACACAGAGGCTGTAGCAAGATCTGGGATTGAGATAGCCACAACACACCAGTTAGTTTTGTTTTCATCCAGTAGTATCTGGACAAATTGTTGTGTATTTTGGGTGAAATTTAACCAAAAATCACTGTGAAAGTGGTTTGGAGAAAAGCACAATGTTCCTGTTCTGCAAATGCATCCAATGTCATGTTTACAAATACAAATATCATGTTTTCTCAGGTTTCTGAAGCTTTCTTCCTAGAAAACTCGAATGTGTGGAGTATTTGACTCCAGGTGGAACCAATTAGCGTTTGCCAGCAGAAACAAACAGGGTCCTGCTAAAATGCATTCAAAACCTTAAAGTCCATAGAGAATATCCAGAAAACACAAACACACACAGAGGCTGTAGCAAGATCTGTGATTGACATAGCGACAAATCACCAGATAGTTTTGTTTTCATCCAGGAGTATCTGGACAAATTGTTGTGGATTTCGGGTGAAATTTAACCAAAAATCACCGTGAAAGTGGTTTTGGAGAAAAGCACAATCATCCTGTTCGGCAAATGCATCCAATGTCATGTTTACGAATAAAAATATCATATTTTCTCAGGTTTCTGAAGCTTTCTTCCTAAAAAACTCGAATGTGTGGAGTATTTGACTCCAGGTGGAACCAATTAGCGTTTGCCAGCAGAAAACAAAAGGGTCCTGCTAAAATGCATTCAAAACCGTAAAGTCCATAGAGAATGTCCAGAAAACACAAACAAACAAAGAGGCTGTAGCAAGATCTGGGATTGAGATATCCACAACACACCAGATAGTTTTGTTTTCATCCAGGAGTATCTGGACAAATTGTTGTGGATTTCCGGTGAAATTTAACCAAAAATCACCGTGAAAGTGGTTTTGGAGAAAATCACAATCTTCCTGTTCGGAAAATGCATCCAATGTCATGTTTACAAATACAAATATCATGTTTTCGGGGGTATAGCTCAGTGGTAGAGCATTTGACTGCAAATATCATGTTTTCTCAGATTTCTGAAGCTTTCTTCCTAGAAAACTCGAATGTGTGGAGTAGAAAACTCGAATGTGTGGAGTATTTGACTCCAGGTGGAACCAATTATCGTTTGCCAGCAGAAAACAAACAGGGTCCCTCTAAAATGCAATCAAAACCTTAAAGTCCATAGAGAATATCCAGAAAACACAAACACACACAGAGGCTGTAGCAAGATCTGGGATTGAGATAGCCACAACACACCAGATAGTTTTGTTTGCATCCAGGAGTATCTGGACAAATTGTTGTGGATTTCCGGTGAAATTTAACCAAAAATCACCGTGAAAGTGGTTTTGGAGAAAATCGCAATATTCCTGTTCAGCAAATGCATCCAATTTCATGTTTACAGAAGGAAATATCATGTTATCTCAGGTTTCTGAAGCTTTCTTCCTAGAAAACACGAATGTGTGGAGGATTTGACTCCAGGTGGAACCAATTAGCGTTTGCCAGCAGAAAACAAAAAGGGTCCTGCTAAAATGCATTCAAAACCTTAAAGTCCATAGAGAATATCCAGAAAACACAAACACACACAGAGGCTGTAGCAAGATCTGGGATTGAGATAGCCACAACACACCAGATAGTTTTGTTTTCATCCAGTAGTATCTGGACAAATTGTTGTGTATTTTGGGTGAAATTTAACCAAAAATCACTGTGAAAGTGGTTTGGAGAAAAGCACAATGTTCCTGTTCTGCAAATGCATCCAATGTCATGTTTACAAATAAAAATATCATGTTTTCTCAGGTTTCTGAAGCTTTCTTCCTAGAAAACTCGAATGTGTGGAGTATTTGACTCCAGGTGGAACCAATTAGCGTTTGCCAGCAGAAAACAAACAGGGTCCTGCTAAAATGCAATCAAAACCTTAAAGTCCATAGAGAATATCCAGAAAACACAAACACACACAGAGGCTGTAGCAAGATCTGTGATTGACATAGCGACAAATCACCAGATAGTTTTGTTTTCATCCAGGAGTATCTGGACAAATTGTTGTGGATTTCGGGTGAAATTTAACCAAAAATCACCGTGAAAGTGGTTTTGGAGAAAAGCACAATCATCCTGTTCGGAAAATGCATCCAATGTCATGTTTACGAATAAAAATATCATATTTTCTCAGGTTTCTGAAGCTTTCTTCCTAAAAAACTCGAATGTGTGGAGTATTTGACTCCAGGTGGAACCAATTAGCGTTTGGCAGCTAAAAACAAAAACTTACATGCTAAAATGCATTCAAAACCGTAAAGTCCATAGAGAATGTCCAGAAAACACAAACAAACAAAGAGGCTGTAGCAAGATCTGGGATTGAGATAGCCACAACACACCAGATAGTTTTGTTTTCATCCAGGAGTATCTGGACAAATTGTTGTGGATTTCGGGTGAAATTTAACCAAAAATCACCGTGAAAGTGGTTTTGGAGAAAAGCACAATCTTCCTGTTCGGCAAATGCATCCAATGTCATGGTTACAGAAAGAAATATCATGTTTTCTCAGGTTTCTGAAGCTTTCTTCCTAGAAAACTCGAATGCGTGGAGGATTTGACTCCAGGTGGAACCAATTAGATTTTTTCAGCTAAAAACAAAAACTTACATGCTAAAATGCATTCAAAACCTTAAAGTCCATAGAGAATGTCCAGAAAACACAAACACACACAGAGGCTGTAGCAAGATCTGTGATTGACATAGCCACAACACACCAGATAGTTTTGTTTTCATCCAGGAGTATCTGGACAAATTGTTGTGGATTTCGGGTGAAATTTAACCAAAAATCACCGTGGAAGTGGTTTTGGAGAAAATCGCAATATTCCTGTTCAGCAAATGCATACAATGTCATGTTTACAGAAGGAAATATCATGTTATCTCAGGTTTCTGAAGCTTTATTCCTAGAAAACTCGAATGTGTGGAGGATTTGACTCCAGGTGGAACCAATTAGCGTTTGCCAGCAGAAAACAAAAAGGGTCCTGCTAAAATGCATTCAAAACCTTAAAGTCCATAGAGAATATCCAGAAAACACAAACACACACAGACGCTGTAGCAAGATCTGGGATTGAGATAGCCACAACACACGAGATAGTTTTGTTTTCATCCAGGAGTATCTGGACAAATTGTTGTGGATTTCCGGTGAAATTTAAACAAAAATCACCGTCAAAGTGGTTTTGGAGAAAATCGCAATATTCCTGTTCAGCAAATGCATCCAATGTCATGTTTACAGAAAGAAATATCATGTTTACTCAGGTTTCTGAAGCTTTCTTCCTAGAAAACTCGAATGTGTGGAGTATTTGACTCCAGGTGGAACCAATTAGCTTTTTTCAGCTAAAAACAAAAACTTACATGCTAAAATGCATTCAAAACCTTAAAGTCCATAGAGAATGTCCAGAAAACTCAAACAAAGCAAGAGGCTGTAGCAAGATCTGGGATTGAGATAGCCACAACACACCAGATAGTTTTGTTTGCATCCAGGAGTATCCAGACTAATTGTTGTGGATTTTGGGTGAAATTTAACCAAAAATCACCGTGAAAGTGGTTTTGGAGAAAATCACAATCTTCCTGTTCGGAAAATGCATCCAATGTCATGTTTACAAATACAAATATCATGTTTTCTCAGATTTCTGAAGCTTTCTTCCTAGAAATCTCAAATGTGTGGAGTATTTGACTCCAGGTGGAACCAATTAGCGTTTGCCAGCAGAAAACAAAAAGGGTCCTGCTAAAATGCATTCAAAACCTTAAAGTCCATAGAGAATATCCAGAAAACAGAAACACACACAGAGGCTGTAGCAAGATCTGGGATTGAGATAGCGACAAATCACCAGATAGTTTTGTTTTCATACAGGAGTATCTGGACAAATTGTTGTGGATTTCGGGTGAAATTTAACCAAAAATCACCGTGAAAGTGGTTTTGGAGGAAATCACAATGTTCCTGTTTGGAAAATGCATCCAATGTCATGTTTACAGAAAGAAATATCATGTTTTCTCAGGTTTCTGAAGCTTTCTTCCTAGAAAACTCGAATGTGTGGAGTATTTGACTCCAGGTGGAACCAATTAGCTTTTGGCAGCTAAAAACAAAAACTTGCATGCTAAAATGCACTCAAAACCGTAAAGTCCATAGAATGTCCGGAAAACACAAACACACACAGAGGCTGTAGCAAGATCTGGGATTGAGATAGCCACAACACACCAGAGAGTTTTGTTTTCATCCAGGAGTATCTGGACAAATTGTTGTGGATTTCCGGTGAAATTTAACCAAAAATCACCGTCAAAGTGGTTTTGGAGAAAATCGCAATATTCCTGTTCAGCAAATGCATCCAATGTCATGTTTACAGAAAGAAATATCATGTTTACTCAGGTTTCTGAAGCTTTCTTCCTAGAAAACTCGAATGTGTGGAGTATTTGACTCCAGGTGGAACCAATTAGCTTTTTTCAGCTAAAAACAAAAACTTACATGCTAAAATGCATTCAAAACCTTAAAGTCCATAGAGAATGTCCAGAAAACTCAAACAAAGCAAGAGGCTGTAGCAAGATCTGGGATTGAGATAGCCACAACACACCAGATAGTTTTGTTTGCATCCAGGAGTATCCAGACTAATTGTTGTGGATTTTGGGTGAAATTTAACCAAAAATCACCGTGAAAGTGGTTTTGGAGAAAATCACAATCTTCCTGTTCGGAAAATGCATCCAATGTCATGTTTACAAATACAAATATCATGTTTTCTCAGATTTCTGAAGCTTTCTTCCTAGAAATCTCAAATGTGTGGAGTATTTGACTCCAGGTGGAACCAATTAGCGTTTGCCAGCAGAAAACAAAAAGGGTCCTGCTAAAATGCATTCAAAACCTTAAAGTCCATAGAGAATATCCAGAAAACAGAAACACACACAGAGGCTGTAGCAAGATCTGGGATTGAGATAGCGACAAATCACCAGATAGTTTTGTTTTCATACAGGAGTATCTGGACAAATTGTTGTGGATTTCGGGTGAAATTTAACCAAAAATCACCGTGAAAGTGGTTTTGGAGGAAATCACAATGTTCCTGTTTGGAAAATGCATCCAATGTCATGTTTACAGAAAGAAATATCATGTTTTCTCAGGTTTCTGAAGCTTTCTTCCTAGAAAACTCGAATGTGTGGAGTATTTGACTCCAGGTGGAACCAATTAGCTTTTGGCAGCTAAAAACAAAAACTTGCATGCTAAAATGCACTCAAAACCGTAAAGTCCATAGAATGTCCGGAAAACACAAACACACACAGAGGCTGTAGCAAGATCTGGGATTGAGATAGCCACAACACACCAGAGAGTTTTGTTTTCATCCAGGAGTATCTGGACAAATTGTTGTGGATTTCCGGTGAAATTTAACCAAAAATCACCGTGAAAGTGGTTTTGGAGAAAATCACAATCTTCCTGTTCGGAAAATGCATCCAATGTCATGTTTACAAATACAAATATCATGTTTTCGGGGGTATAGCTCAGTGGTAGAGCATTTGACTGCAAATATCATGTTTTCTCAGATTTCTGAAGCTTTCTTCCTAGAAAACTCGAATGTGTGGAGTAGAAAACTCGAATGTGTGGAGTATTTGACTCCAGGTGGAACCAATTAGCGTTTGCCAGCAGAAAACAAACAGGGTCCCTCTAAAATGCAATCAAAACCTTAAATCCATAGAGAATATCCAGAAAACACAAACACACACAGAGGCTGTAGCAAGATCTGGGATTGAGATAGCCACAACACACCAGATAGTTTTGTTTGCATCCAGGAGTATCTGGACAAATTGTTGTGGATTTCCGGTGAAATTTAACCAAAAATCACCGTCAAAGTGGTTTTGGAGAAAATCGCAATATTCCTGTTCAGCAAATGCATCCAATTTCATGTTTACAGAAGGAAATATCATGTTATCTCAGGTTTCTGAAGCTTTCTTCCTAGAAAACTCGAATGTGTGGAGGATTTGACTCCAGGAGGAACCAATTAGCGTTTGCCAGCAGAAAACAAAAAGGGTCCTGCTAAAATGCATTCAAAACCTTAAAGTCCATAGAGAATATCCAGAAAACACAAACACACACAGAGGCTGTAGCAAGATCTGGGATTGAGATAGCCACAACACACCAGATAGTTTTGTTTTCATCCAGTAGTATCTGGACAAATTGTTGTGTATTTTGGGTGAAATTTAACCAAAAATCACCGTGAAAGTGGTTTTGGAGAAAATCACAATCTTCCTGTTCGGAAAATGCATCCAATGTCATGTTTACAAATACAAATATCATGTTTTCTCAGATTTCTGAAGCTTTCTTCCTAGAAATCTCAAATGTGTGGAGTATTTGACTCCAGGTGGAACCAATTAGCGTTTGCCAGCAGAAAACAAAAAGGGTCCTGCTAAAATGCATTCAAAACCGTAAAGTACATAGAGAATATCCAGAAAACACAAACACACACAGAGGCTGTAGCAAGATCTGGGATTGAGATAGCGACAAATCACCAGATAGTTTTGTTTTCATACAGGAGTATCTGGACAAATTGTTGTGGATTTCGGGTGAAATTTAACCAAAAATCACCGTGAAAGTGGTTTTGGAGGAAATCACAATGTTCCTGTTCGGCAAATGCATCCAATGTCATGTTTACAGAAAGAAATATCATGTTTTCTCAGGTTTCTGAAGGTTTCTTCCTAGAAAACTCGAATGTGTGGAGTATTTGACTCCAGGTGGAACCAATTAGCTTTTGGCAGCTAAAAACAAAAACTTGCATGCTAAAATGCACTCAATACCGTAAAGTCCATAGAATGTCCGGAAAACACAAACACACACAGAGGCTGTAGCAAGATCTGGGATTGAGATAGCCACAACACACCAGATAGTTTTGTTTTCATCCAGGAGTATCTGGACAAATTGTTGTGGATTTCCGGTGAAATTTAACCAAAAATCACCGTGAAAGTGGTTTTGGAGAAAATCACAATCTTCCTGTTCGGAAAATGCATCCAATGTCATGTTTACAAATACAAATATCATGTTTTCGGGGGTATAGCTCAGTGGTAGAGCATTTGACTGCAAATATCATGTTTTCTCAGATTTCTGAAGCTTTCTTCCTAGAAAACTCGAATGTGTGGAGTAGAAAACTCGAATGTGTGGAGTATTTGACTCCAGGTGGAACCAATTAGCGTTTGCCAGCAGAAAACAAACAGGGTCCCTCTAAAATGCAATCAAAACCTTAAATCCATAGAGAATATCCAGAAAACACAAACACACACAGAGGCTGTAGCAAGATCTGGGATTGAGATAGCCACAACACACCAGATAGTTTTGCTTTCATCCAGGAGTATCTGGACAAATTGTTGTGGATTTCCGGTGAAATTTAACCAAAAATCACCGTCAAAGTGGTTTTGGAGAAAATCGCAATATTCCTGTTCAGCAAATGCATCCAATTTCATGTTTACAGAAGGAAATATCATGTTATCTCAGGTTTCTGAAGCTTTCTTCCTAGAAAACTCGAATGTGTGGAGGATTTGACTCCAGGTGGAACCAATTAGCGTTTGCCAGCAGAAAACAAAAAGGGTCCTGCTAAAATGCATTCAAAACCTTAAAGTCCATAGAGAATATCCAGAAAACACAAACACACACAGAGGCTGTAGCAAGATCTGGGATTGAGATAGCCACAACACAGCAGATAGTTTTGTTTTCATCCAGTAGTATCTGGACAACTTGTTGTGTATTTTGGGTGAAATTTAACCAAAAATCACCGTGAAAGTGGTTTTGGAGAAAATCACAATCTTCCTGTTCCGAAAATGCATCCAATGTCATGTTTACAAATACAAATATCATGTTTTCTCAGGTTTCTGAAGCTTTCTTCCTAGAAATCTCAAATGTGTGGAGTATTTGACTCCAGGTGGAACCAATTAGCGTTTGCCAGCAGAAAACAAAAAGGGTCCTGCTAAAATGCATTCAAAACCTTAAAGTCCATAGAGAATATCCAGAAAACTGAAACACACACAGAGGCTGTAGCAAGATCTGGGATTGAGATAGCGACAAATCACCAGATAGTTTTGTTTTCATACAGGAGTATCTGGACAAATTGTTGTGGATTTCGGGTGAAATTTAACCAAAAATCACCGTGAAAGTGGTTTTGGAGGAAATCACAATGTTCCTGTTCGGCAAATGCATCCAATGTCATGTTTACAGAAAGAAATATCATGTTTTCTCAGGTTTCTGAAGGTTTCTTCCTAGAAAACTCGAATGTGTGGAGTATTTGACTCCAGGTGGAACCAATTAGCTTTTGGCAGCTAAAAACAAAAACTTGCATGCTAAAATGCACTCAAAACCGTAAAGTCCATAGAATGTCCGGAAAACACAAACACACACAGAGGCTGTAGCAAGATCTGGGATTGAGATAGCCACAACACACCAGATAGTTTTGTTTTCATCCAGGAGTATCTGGACAAATTGTTGTGGATTTCAGGTGAAATTTAACCAAAAATCACCGTCAAAGTGGTTTTGGAGAAAATCGCAATATTCCTGTTCAGCAAATGCATCCAATGTCATGTTTACAGAAAGAAATATCATGTTTACTCAGGTTTCTGAAGCTTTCTTCCTAGAAAACTCGAATGTGTGGAGTATTTGACTCCAGGTGGAACCAATTAGCGTTTGCCAGCAGAAAACAAAAGGGTCCTGCTAAAATGCACTCAAAACCTTAAAGTCCATAGAGAATATCCAGAAAACACAAACACACACAGAGGCTGTAGCAAGATCTGGGATTGAGATAGCCACAACACACCAGATAGTTTTGTTTTCATCCAGGAGTATCCAGACTAATTGTTGTGGATTTCCGGTGAAATTTAACCAAAAATCACTGTGAAAGTGGTTTGGAGAAAAGCACAATGTTCCTGTTCTGCAAATGCATCCAATGTCATGTTTACAAATACAAATATCATGTTTTCTCAGGTTTCTGAAGCTTTCTTCCTAGAAAACTCGAATGTGTGGAGTATTTGACTCCAGGTGGAACCAATTAGCGTTTGCCAGCAGAAACAAACAGGGTCCTGCTAAAATGCATTCAAAACCTTAAAGTCCATAGAGAATATCCAGAAAACACAAACACACACAGAGGCTGTAGCAAGATCTGTGATTGACATAGCGACAAATCACCAGATAGTTTTGTTTTCATCCAGGAGTATCTGGACAAATTGTTGTGGATTTCGCGTGAAATTTAACCAAAAATCACCGTGAAAGTGGTTTTGGAGAAAAGCACAATCATCCTGTTCGGCAAATGCATCCAATGTCATGTTTACGAATAAAAATATCATATTTTCTCAGGTTTCTGAAGCTTTCTTCCTAAAAAACTCGAATGTGTGGAGTATTTGACTCCAGGTGGAACCAATTAGCGTTTGGCAGCTAAAAACAAAAACTTACATGCTAAAATGCATTCAAAACCGTAAAGTCCATAGAGAATGTCCAGAAAACACAAACAAACAAAGAGGCTGTAGCAAGATCTGGGATTGAGATAGCCACAACACACCAGATAGTTTTGTTTTCATCCAGGAGTATCTGGACAAATTGTTGTGGATTTCCGGTGAAATTTAACCAAAAATCACCGTCAAAGTGATTTTGGAGAAAATCGCAATATTCCTGTTCAGCAAATGCATCCAATGTCATGTTTACAGAAAGAAATATCATGTTTACTCAGGTTTCTGAAGCTTTCTTCCTAGAAAACTCGAATGTGTGGAGTATTTGACTCCAGGTGGAACCAATTAGCGTTTGCCAGCAGAAAACAAAAGGGTCCTGCTAAAATGCACTCAAAACCTTAAAGTCCATAGAGAATATCCAGAAAACACAAACACACACAGAGGCTGTAGCAAGATCTGGGATTGAGATAGCCACAACACACCAGATAGTTTGGTTTTCATCCAGGAGTATCTGGACAAATTGTTGTGTATTTTCGGTGAAATTTAACCAAAAATCACTGTGAAAGTGGTTTGGAGAAAAGCACAATGTTCCTGTTCTGCAAATGCATCCAATGTCATGTTTACAAATAAAAATATCATGTTTTCTCAGGTTTCTGAAGCTTTCTTCCTAGAAAACTCGAATGTGTGGAGTATTTGACTCCAGGTGGAACCAATTAGCGTTTGCCAGCAGAAAACAAACAGGGTCCTGCTAAAATGCATTCAAAACCTTAAAGTCCATAGAGAATATCCAAAAAACACAAACACACACAGAGGCTGTAGCAAGATCTGTGATTGACATAGCGACAAATCACCAGATAGTTTTGTTTTCATCCAGGAGTATCTGGACAAATTGTTGTGGATTTCGGGTGAAATTTAACCAAAAATCACCGTGAAAGTGGTTTTGGAGAAAAGCACAATCATCCTGTTCGGCAAATGCATCCAATGTCATGTTTACGAATAAAAATATCATATTTTCTCAGGTTTCTGAAGCTTTCTTCCTAAAAAACTGGAATGTGTGGAGTATTTGACTCCAGGTGGAACCAATTAGCGTTTGGCAGCTAAAAACAAAAACTTACATGCTAAAATGCATTCAAAACCGTAAAGTCCATAGAGATTGTCCAGAAAACACAAACAAACAAAGAGGCTGTAGCAAGATCTGGGATTGAGATAGCCACAACACACCAGATAGTGTTGTTTTCATCCAGGAGTATCTGGACAAATTGTTGTGGATTTCGGGTCAAATTTAACCAAAAATCACCGTGAAAGTGGTTTTGGAGAAAAGCACAATCTTCCTGTTCGGCAAATGCATCCAATGTCATGGTTACAGAAAGAAATATCATGTTTTCTCAGGTTTCTGAAGCTTTCTTCCTAGAAAACTCGAATGTGTGGAGTATTTGACTCCAGGTGGAACCAATTAGCGTTTGCCAGCAGAAAACAAAAGGGTCCTGCTAAAATGCACTCAAAACCTTAAAGTCCATAGAGAATATCCAGAAAACACAAACACACACAGAGGCTGTAGCAAGATCTGGGATTGAGATAGCCACAACACACCAGATAGTTTTGTTTTCATCCAGGAGTATCTGGACAAATTGTTGTGTATTTTCGGTGAAATTTAACCAAAAATCACTGTGAAAGTAGTTTGGAGAAAAGCACAATGTTCCTGTTCTGCAAATGCATCCAATGTCATGTTTACAAATAAAAATATCATGTTTTCTCAGGTTTCTGAAGCTTTCTTCCTAGAAAACTCGAATGTGTGGAGTATTTGACTCCAGGTGGAACCAATTAGCGTTTGCCAGCAGAAAACAAACAGGGTCCTGCTAAAATGCATTCAAAACCTTAAAGTCCATAGAGAATATCCAAAAAACACAAACACACACAGAGGCTGTAGCAAGATCTGTGATTGACATAGCGACAAATCACCAGATAGTTTTGTTTTCATCCAGGAGTATCTGGACAAATTGTTGTGGATTTCGGGTGAAATTTAACCAAAAATCACCGTGAAAGTGGTTTTGGAGAAAAGCACAATCATCCTGTTCGGCAAATGCATCCAATGTCATGTTTACGAATAAAAATATCATATTTTCTCAGGTTTCTGAAGCTTTCTTTCTAAAAAACTGGAATGTGTGGAGTATTTGACTCCAGGTGGAACCAATTAGCGTTTGGCAGCTAAAAACAAAAACTTACATGCTAAAATGCATTCAAAACCGTAAAGTCCATAGAGAATGTCCAGAAAACACAAACAAACAAAGAGGCTGTAGCAAGATCTGGGATTGAGATAGAGACAACACACCAGATAGTTTTGTTTTCATCCAGGAGTATCTGGACAAATTGTTGTGGATTTCGGGTGAAATTTAACCAAAAATCACCGTGAAAGTGGTTTTGGAGAAAAGCACAATCTTCCTGTTCGGCAAATGCATCCAATGTCATGGTTACAGAAAGAAATATCATGTTTTCTCAGGTTTCTGAAGCTTTCTTCCTAGAAAACTCGAATGTGTGGAGGATTTGACTCCAGGTGGAACCAATTAGCGTTTGGCAGCTAAAAACAAAAACTTACATGCTAAAATGCATTCAAAACCGTAAAGTCCATAGAGAATGTCCAGAAAACACAAACAAACAAAGAGGCTGTAGCAAGATCTGGGATTGAGATAGCCACAACACACCAGATAGTTTTGTTTTCATCCAGGAGTATCTGGACAAATTGTTGTGGATTTCGGGTGAAATTTAACCAAAAATCACCGTGAAAGTGGTTTTGGAGAAAAGCACAATCTTCCTGTTCGGCAAATGCATCCAATGTCATGGTTACAGAAAGAAATATCATGTTTTCTCAGGTTTCTGAAGCTTTCTTCCTAGAAAACTCGAATGTGTGGAGGATTTGACTCCAGGTGGAACCAATTAGCGTTTGGCAGCTAAAAACAAAAACTTACATGCTAAAATGCATTCAAAACCGTAAAGTCCATAGAGAATGTCCAGAAAACACAAACAAACAAAGAGGCTGTAGCAAGATCTGGGATTGAGATAGCCACAACCCACCTGATAGTTTTGTTTTCATCCAGGAGTATCTGGACAAATTGTTGTGGATTTCGGGTGAAATTTAACCAAAAATCACCGTGAAAGTGGTTTTGGAGAAAAGCACAATCTTCCTGTTCGGCAAATGCATCCAATGTCATGGTTACAGAAAGAAATATCATGTTTTCTCAGGTTTCTGAAGCTTTCTTCCTAGAAAACTCGAATGTGTGGAGTATTTGACTCCAGGTGGAACCAATTAGCGTTTGCCAGCAGAAAACAAAAGGGTCCTGCTAAAATGCACTCAAAACCTTAAAGTCCATAGAGAATATCCAGAAAACACAAACACACACAGAGGCTGTAGCAAGATCTGGGATTGAGATAGCCACAACACACCAGATAGTTTTGTTTTCATCCAGGAGTATCCAGACTAATTGTTGTGGATTTCCGGTGAAATTTAACCAAAAATCACTGTGAAAGTGGTTTGGAGAAAAGCACAATGTTCCTGTTCTGCAAATGCATCCAATGTCATGTTTACAAATAAAAATATCATGTTTTCTCAGGTTTCTGAAGCTTTCTTCCTAGAAAACTCGAATGTGTGGAGTATTTGACTCCAGGTGGAACCAATTAGCGTTTGCCAGCAGAAAACAAACAGGGTCCTGCTAAAATGCATTCAAAACCTTAAAGTCCATAGAGAATATCCAAAAAACACAAACACACACAGAGGCTGTAGCAAGATCTGTGATTGACATAGCGACAAATCACCAGATAGTTTTGTTTTCATCCAGGAGTATCTGGACAAATTGTTGTGGATTTCGGGTGAAATTTAACCAAAAATCACCGTGAAAGTGGTTTTGGAGAAAAGCACAATCATCCTGTTCGGCAAATGCATCCAATGTCATGTTTACGAATAAAAATATCATATTTTCTCAGGTTTCTGAAGCTTTCTTTCTAAAAAACTGGAATGTGTGGAGTATTTGACTCCAGGTGGAACCAATTAGCGTTTGGCAGCTAAAAACAAAAACTTACATGCTAAAATGCATTCAAAACCGTAAAGTCCATAGAGAATGTCCAGAAAACACAAACAAACAAAGAGGCTGTAGCAAGATCTGGGATTGAGATAGCCACAACACACCAGATAGTTTTGTTTTCATCCAGGAGTATCTGGACAAATTGTTGTGGATTTCGGGTGAAATTTAACCAAAAATCACCGTGAAAGTGGTTTTGGAGAAAAGCACAATCTTCCTGTTCGGCAAATGCATCCAATGTCATGGTTTCAGAAAGAAATATCATGTTTTCTCAGGTTTCTGAAGCTTTCTTCCTAGAAAACTCGAATGTGTGGAGTATTTGACTCCAGGTGGAACCAATTAGCGTTTGGCAGCTAAAAACAAAAACTTACATGCTAAAATGCATTCAAAACCGTAAAGTCCATAGAGAATGTCCAGAAAACACAAACAAACAAAGAGGCTGTAGCAAGATCTGGGATTGAGATAGCCACAACACACCAGATAGTTTTGTTTTCATCCAGGAGTATCTGGACAAATTGTTGTGGATTTCGGGTGAAATTTAACCAAAAATCACCGTGAAAGTGGTTTTGGAGAAAAGCACAATCTTCCTGTTCGGCAAATGCATCCAATGTCATGGTTACAGAAAGAAATATCATGTTTTCTCAGGTTTCTGAAGCTTTCTTCCTAGAAAACTCGAATGTGTGGAGGATTTGACTCCAGGTGGAACCAATTAGCGTTTGGCAGCTAAAAACAAAAACTTACATGCTAAAATGCATTCAAAACCGTAAAGTCCATAGAGAATGTCCAGAAAACACAAACAAACAAAGAGGCTGTAGCAAGATCTGGGATTGAGATAGCCACAACCCACCTGATAGTTTTGTTTTCATCCAGGAGTATCTGGACAAATTGTTGTGGATTTCGGGTGAAATTTAACCAAAAATCACCGTGAAAGTGGTTTTGGAGAAAAGCACAATCTTCCTGTTCGGCAAATGCATCCAATGTCATGGTTACAGAAAGAAATATCATGTTTACTCAGGTTTCTGAAGCTTTCTTCCTAGAAAACTCGAATGTGTGGAGTATTTGACTCCAGGTGGAACCAATTAGCGTTTGCCAGCAGAAAACAAAAGGGTCCTGCTAAAATGCACTCAAAACCTTAAAGTCCATAGAGAATATCCAGAAAACACAAACACACACAGAGGCTGTAGCAAGATCTGGGATTGAGATAGCTACAAATCACCAGATAGTTTTGTTTTCATCCAGGAGTATCTGGACAAATTGTTGTGTATTTTCGGTGAAATTTAACCAAAAATCACTGTGAAAGTGGTTTGGAGAAAAGCACAATGTTCCTGTTCTGCAAATGCATCCAATGTCATGTTTACAAATAAAAATATCATGTTTTCTCAGGTTTCTGAAGCTTTCTTCCTAGAAAACTCGAATGTGTGGAGTATTTGACTCCAGGTGGAACCAATTAGCGTTTGCCAGCAGAAAACAAACAGGGTCCTGCTAAAATGCAATCAAAACCTTAAAGTCCATAGAGAATATCCAGAAAACACAAACACACACAGAGGCTGTAGCAAGATCTGTGATTGAGATAGCTACAAATCACCAGATAGTTTTGTTTTCATCCAGGAGTATCTGGACAAATTGTTGTGGATTTCGGGTGAAATTTAACCAAAAATCACCGTGAAAGTGGTTTTGGAGAAAAGCACAGTCATCCTGTTCGGCAAATGCATCCAATGTCATGTTTACGAATAAAAATATCATATTTTCTCAGGTTTCTGAAGCTTTCTTCCTAAAAAACTCGAATGTGTGGAGTATTTGACTCCAGGTGGAACCAATTAGCGTTTGGCAGCTAAAAACAAAAACTTACATGCTAAAATGCATTCAAATCCGTAAAGTCCATAGAGAATGTCCAGAAAACACAAACAAACAAAGAGGCTGTAGCAAGATCTGGGATTGAGATAGCCACAACACACCAGATAGTTTTGTTTTCATCCAGGAGTATCTGGACAAATTGTTGTGGATTTCGGGTGAAATTTAACCAAAAATCACCGTGAAAGTGGTTTTGGAGAAAAGCACAATGTTCCTGTTCGGCAAATGCATCCAATGTCATTTTACAAATAAAAATATCATGTTTTCTCAGGTTTCTGAAGCTTTCTTCCTAGAAAACTCGAATGTGTGGAGGATTTGACTCCAGGTGGAACCAATTAGCTTTTTTCAGCTAAAAACAAAAACTTACATGCTAAAATGCATTCAAAACCTTAAAGTCCATAGAGAATGTCCAGAAAACTCAAACAAACCAAGAGGCTGTAGCAAGATCTGGGATTGAGATAGCCACAACACACCAGATAGTTTTGTTTGCATCCAGGAGTATCCAGACTAATTGTTGTGGATTTCCGGTGAAATTTAACCAAAAATCACCGTGAAAGTGGTTTTGGAGAAAAGCACAATCTTCCTGTTCGGCAAATGCATCCAAGTCATGTTTACAGAAAGAAATATCATGTTTTCTCAGGTTTCTGAAGCTTTCTTCCTAGAAAACTCGAATGTGTGGAGTATTTGACTCCAGGTGGAACCAATTAGCGTTTGCCAGCAGAAAACAAACAGGGTCCTGCTAAAATGCATTCAAAACCTTAAAGTCCATAGAGAATATCCAGAAAACACAAACACACACAGAGGCTGTAGCAAGATCTGTGATTGACATAGCGACAAATCTCCAGATAGCTTTTGGTTTTCATCCAGGTGTATTTGGACAAATTGTTGTGGATTTTGGGTGAAATTTAACCAAAAATCACCGTGAAAGTGGTTTTGGAGAAAAGCACAATGTTCCTGTTCGGCAAATGCATCCAATGTCATGGTTACAGAAAGAAATATCATGTTTTCTCAGGTTTCTGAAGCTTTCTTCCTAGAAAACTCGAATGTGTGGAGGATTTGACTCCAGGTGGAACCAATTAGCGTTTGGCAGCTAAAAACAAAAACTTACATGCTAAAATGCATTCAAAACCGTAAAGTCCATAGAGAATGTCCAGAAAACACAAACAAACAAAGAGGCTGTAGCAAGATCTGGGATTGAGATAGCCACAACACACCAGATAGTTTTGTTTTCATCCAGGAGTATCTGGACAAATTGTTGTGGATTTCGGGTGAAATTTAACCAAAAATCACCGTCAAAGTGGTTTTGGAGAAAATCGCAATATTCCTGTTCGGCAAATGCATCCAATGTCATGTTTACAGAAAGAAATATCATGTTTACTCAGGTTTCTGAAGCTTTCTTCCTAGAAAACTCGAATGTGTGGAGTATTTGACTCCAGGTGGAACCAATTAGCGTTTGCCAGCAGAAAACAAAAAGGGTCCTGCTAAAATCCACTCAAAACCTTAAAGTCCTTAGAGAATATCCAGAAAACACAAACACACACAGAGGCTGTAGCAAGATCTGGGATTGAGATAGCCACAACACACCAGATAGTTTTGTTTTCATCCAGGAGTATCTGGACAAATTGTTGTGTATTTTGGGTGAAATTTAACCAAAAATCACTGTGAAAGTGGTTTGGAGAAAAGCACAATGTTCCTGTTCGGCAAATGCATCCAATGTCATTTTACAAATAAAAATATCATGTTTTCTCAGGTTTCTGAAGCTTTCTTCCTAGAAAACTTGAATGTGTGGAGTATTTGACTCCAGGTGGAACCAATTAGCGTTTGCCAGCAGAAAACAAACAGGGTCCTGCTAAAATGCATTCAAAACCTTAAAGTCCATAGAGAATATCCAGAAAACACAAACACACACAGAGGCTGTAGCAAGATCTGTGATTGACATAGCGACAAATCACCAGATAGTTTTGTTTTCATCCAGGAGTATCTGGACAAATTGTTGTGGATTTCGGGTGAAATTTAACCAAAAATCACCGTGAAAGTGGTTTTGGAGAAAAGCACAATCATCCTGTTCGGCAAATGCATCCAATGTCATGTTTACGAATAAAAATATCATATTTTCTCAGGTTTCTGAAGCTTTCTTCCTAGAAAACTCGAATGTGTGGAGTATTTGACTCCAGGTGGAACCAATTAGCGTTTGGCAGCTAAAAACAAAAACTTACATGCTAAAATGCATTCAAAACCGTAAAGTCCATAGAGAATGTCCAGAAAACACAAACAAACAAAGAGGCTGTAGCAAGATCTGGGATTGAGATAGCCACAACACACCAGATAGTTTTGTTTGCATCCAGGAGTATCCAGACTAATTGTTGTGGATTTCCGGTGAAATTTAACCAAAAATCACCGTGAAAGTGGTTTTGGAGAAAAGCACAATCTTCCTGTTCGGCAAATGCATCCAAGTCATGTTTACAGAAAGAAATATCATGTTTTCTCAGGTTTCTGAAGCTTTCTTCCTAGAAAACTCGAATGTGTGGAGTATTTGACTCCAGGTGGAACCAATTAGCGTTTGCCAGCAGAAAACAAACAGGGTCCTGCTAAAATGCATTCAAAACCTTAAAGTCCATAGAGAATATCCAGAAAACACAAACACACACAGAGGCTGTAGCAAGATCTGTGATTGACATAGCGACAAATCTCCAGATAGCTTTTGGTTTTCATCCAGGTGTATTTGGACAAATTGTTGTGGATTTTGGGTGAAATTTAACCAAAAATCACCGTGAAAGTGGTTTTGGAGAAAAGCACAATGTTCCTGTTCGGCAAATGCATCCAATGTCATGGTTACAGAAAGAAATATCATGTTTTCTCAGGTTTCTGAAGCTTTCTTCCTAGAAAACTCGAATGTGTGGAGGATTTGACTCCAGGTGGAACCAATTAGCGTTTGGCAGCTAAAAACAAAAACTTACATGCTAAAATGCATTCAAAACCGTAAAGTCCATAGAGAATGTCCAGAAAACACAAACAAACAAAGAGGCTGTAGCAAGATCTGGGATTGAGATAGCCACAACACACCAGATAGTTTTGTTTTCATCCAGGAGTATCTGGACAAATTGTTGTGGATTTCGGGTGAAATTTAACCAAAAATCACCGTCAAAGTGGTTTTGGAGAAAATCGCAATATTCCTGTTCGGCAAATGCATCCAATGTCATGTTTACAGAAAGAAATATCATGTTTACTCAGGTTTCTGAAGCTTTCTTCCTAGAAAACTCGAATGTGTGGAGTATTTGACTCCAGGTGGAACCAATTAGCGTTTGCCAGCAGAAAACAAAAAGGGTCCTGCTAAAATCCACTCAAAACCTTAAAGTCCATAGAGAATATCCAGAAAACACAAACACACACAGAGGCTGTAGCAAGATCTGGGATTGAGATAGCCACAACACACCAGATAGTTTTGTTTTCATCCAGGAGTATCTGGACAAATTGTTGTGTATTTTGGGTGAAATTTAACCAAAAATCACTGTGAAAGTGGTTTGGAGAAAAGCACAATGTTCCTGTTCGGCAAATGCATCCAATGTCATTTTACAAATAAAAATATCATGTTTTCTCAGGTTTCTGAAGCTTTCTTCCTAGAAAACTTGAATGTGTGGAGTATTTGACTCCAGGTGGAACCAATTAGCGTTTGCCAGCAGAAAACAAACAGGGTCCTGCTAAAATGCATTCAAAACCTTAAAGTCCATAGAGAATATCCAGAAAACACAAACACACACAGAGGCTGTAGCAAGATCTGTGATTGACATAGCGACAAATCACCAGATAGTTTTGTTTTCATCCAGGAGTATCTGGACAAATTGTTGTGGATTTCGGGTGAAATTTAACCAAAAATCACCGTGAAAGTGGTTTTGGAGAAAAGCACAATCATCCTGTTCGGCAAATGCATCCAATGTCATGTTTACGAATAAAAATATCATATTTTCTCAGGTTTCTGAAGCTTTCTTCCTAAAAAACTCGAATGTGTGGAGTATTTGACTCCAGGTGGAACCAATTAGCGTTTGGCAGCTAAAAACAAAAACTTACATGCTAAAATGCATTCAAAACCGTAAAGTCCATAGAGATTGTCCAGAAAACACAAACAAACAAAGAGGCTGTAGCAAGATCTGGGATTGAGATAGCCACAACACACCAGATAGTTTTGTTTGCATCCAGGAGTATCTGGACAAATTGTTGTGGATTTCGGGTGAAATTTAACCAAAAATCACCGTGAAAGTGGTTTTGGAGAAAAGCACAATCTTCCTGTTCGGCAAATGCATCCAATGTCATGGTTACAGAAAGAAATATCATGTTTTCTCAGGTTTCTGAAGCTTTCTTCCTAGAAAACTCGAATGTGTGGAGGATTTGACTCCAGGTGGAACCAATTAGCGTTTGGCAGCTAAAAACAAAAACTTACATGCTAAAATGCATTCAAAACCGTAAAGTCCATAGAGAATGTCCAGAAAACACAAACAAACAAAAGGCTGTAGCAAGATCTGGGATTGAGATAGCCACAACACACCAGATAGTTTTGTTTTCATCCAGGAGTATCTGGACAAATTGTTGTGTATTTCCGGTGAAATTTAACCAAAAATCACCGTCAAAGTGGTTTTGGAGAAAATCGCAATATTCCTGTTCAGCAAATGCATCCAATTTCATGTTTACAGAAGGAAATATCATGTTTACTCAGGTTTCTGAAGCTTTCTTCCTAGAAAACTCGAATGTGTGGAGTATTTGACTCCAGGTGGAACCAATTAGCTTTTTTCAGCTAAAAACAAAAACTTACATGCTAAAATGCACTCAAAACCGTAAAGTCCATAGAATGTCCGGAAAACACAAACAAACACAGAGGCTGTAGCAAGATCTGGGATTGAGATAGCCACAACACACCAGATAGTTTTGTTTGCATCCAGGAGTATCTGGACAAATTGTTGTGGATTTCCGGTGAAATTTAACCAAAAATCACCGTGAAAGTGGTTTTGGAGAAAATCACAATCTTCCTGTTCGGAAAATGCATCCAATGTCATGTTTACAAATACAAATATCATGTTTTCTCAGATTTCTGAAGCTTTCTTCCTAGAAAACTCGAATGTGTGGAGTATTTGACTCCAGGTGGAACCAATTAGCGTTTGCCAGCAGAAAACAAACAGGGTCCTGTAAAATGCAATCAAAACCTTAAAGTCCATAGAGAATATCCAGAAAACACAAACACACACAGAGGCTGTAGCAAGATCTGGGATTGAGATAGCCACAACACACCAGATAGTTTTGTTTTCATCCAGGAGTATCTGGACAAATTGTTGTGGATTTCGGGTGAAATTTAACCAAAAATCACCGTGAAAGTGGTTTTGGAGAAAAGCACAATCTTCCTGTTCGGCAAATGCATCCAATGTCATGGTTACAGAAAGAAATATCATGTTTTCTCAGGTTTCTGAAGCTTTCTTCCTAGAAAACTCGAATGTGTGGAGGATTTGACTCCAGGTGGAACCAATTAGCGTTTGGCAGCTAAAAACAAAAACTTACATGCTAAAATGCATTCAAAACCGTAAAGTCCATAGAGAATGTCCAGAAAACACAAACAAACAAAGAGGCTGTAGCAAGATCTGGGATTGAGATAGCCACAACCCACCTGATAGTTTTGTTTTCATCCAGGAGTATCTGGACAAATTGTTGTGGATTTCGGGTGAAATTTAACCAAAAATCACCGTGAAAGTGGTTTTGGAGAAAAGCACAATCTTCCTGTTCGGCAAATGCATCCAATGTCATGGTTACAGAAAGAAATATCATGTTTTCTCAGGTTTCTGAAGCTTTCTTCCTAGAAAACTCGAATGTGTGGAGTATTTGACTCCAGGTGGAACCAATTAGCGTTTGCCAGCAGAAAACAAAAGGGTCCTGCTAAAATGCACTCAAAACCTTAAAGTCCATAGAGAATATCCAGAAAACACAAACACACACAGAGGCTGTAGCAAGATCTGGGATTGAGATAGCCACAACACACCAGATAGTTTTGTTTTCATCCAGGAGTATCCAGACTAATTGTTGTGGATTTCCGGTGAAATTTAACCAAAAATCACTGTGAAAGTGGTTTGGAGAAAAGCACAATGTTCCTGTTCTGCAAATGCATCCAATGTCATGTTTACAAATAAAAATATCATGTTTTCTCAGGTTTCTGAAGCTTTCTTCCTAGAAAACTCGAATGTGTGGAGTATTTGACTCCAGGTGGAACCAATTAGCGTTTGCCAGCAGAAAACAAACAGGGTCCTGCTAAAATGCATTCAAAACCTTAAAGTCCATAGAGAATATCCAAAAAACACAAACACACACAGAGGCTGTAGCAAGATCTGTGATTGACATAGCGACAAATCACCAGATAGTTTTGTTTTCATCCAGGAGTATCTGGACAAATTGTTGTGGATTTCGGGTGAAATTTAACCAAAAATCACCGTGAAAGTGGTTTTGGAGAAAAGCACAATCATCCTGTTCGGCAAATGCATCCAATGTCATGTTTACGAATAAAAATATCATATTTTCTCAGGTTTCTGAAGCTTTCTTCCTAAAAAACTCGAATGTGTGGAGTATTTGACTCCAGGTGGAACCAATTAGTGTTTGGCAGCTAAAAACAAAAACTTACATGCTAAAATGCATTCAAAACCGTAAAGTCCATAGAGAATGTCCAGAAAACACAAACAAACAAAGAGGCTGTAGCAAGATCTGGGATTGAGATAGCCACAACACACCAGATAGTTTTGTTTGCATCCAGGAGTATCTGGACAAATTGTTGTGGATTTCGGGTGAAATTTAACCAAAAATCACCGTGAAAGTGGTTTTGGAGAAAAGCACAATCTTCCTGTTCGGCAAATGCATCCAATGTCATGGTTACAGAAAGAAATATCATGTTTTCTCAGGTTTCTGAAGCTTTCTTCCTAGAAAACTCGAATGTGTGGAGGATTTGACTCCAGGTGGAACCAATTAGCGTTTGGCAGCTAAAAACAAAAACTTACATGCTAAAATGCATTCAAAACCGTAAAGTCCATAGAGAATGTCCAGAAAACACAAACAAACAAAGAGGCTGTAGCAAGATCTGGGATTGAGATAGCCACAACACACCAGATAGTTTTGTTTTCATCCAGGAGTATCTGGACAAATTGTTGTGTATTTCCGGTGAAATTTAACCAAAAATCACCGTCAAAGTGGTTTTGGAGAAAATCGCAATATTCCTGTTCAGCAAATGCATCCAATTTCATGTTTACAGAAGGAAATATCATGTTTACTCAGGTTTCTGAAGCTTTCTTCCTAGAAAACTCGAATGTGTGGAGTATTTGACTCCAGGTGGAACCAATTAGCTTTTTTCAGCTAAAAACAAAAACTTACATGCTAAAATGCACTCAAAACCGTAAAGTCCATAGAATGTCCGGAAAACACAAACAAACACAGAGGCTGTAGCAAGATCTGGGATTGAGATAGCCACAACACACCAGATAGTTTTGTTTGCATCCAGGAGTATCTGGACAAATTGTTGTGGATTTCCGGTGAAATTTAACCAAAAATCACCGTGAAAGTGGTTTTGGAGAAAATCACAATCTTCCTGTTCGGAAAATGCATCCAATGTCATGTTTACAAATACAAATATCATGTTTTCTCAGATTTCTGAAGCTTTCTTCCTAGAAAACTCGAATGTGTGGAGTATTTGACTCCAGGTGGAACCAATTAGCGTTTGCCAGCAGAAAACAAACAGGGTCCTGTAAAATGCAATCAAAACCTTAAAGTCCATAGAGAATATCCAGAAAACACAAACACACACAGAGGCTGTAGCAAGATCTGGGATTGAGATAGCCACAACACACCAGATAGTTTTGTTTTCATCCAGGAGTATCTGGACAAATTGTTGTGGATTTCGGGTGAAATTTAACCAAAAATCACCGTGAAAGTGGTTTTGGAGAAAAGCACAATCTTCCTGTTCGGCAAATGCATCCAATGTCATGGTTACAGAAAGAAATATCATGTTTTCTCAGGTTTCTGAAGCTTTCTTCCTAGAAAACTCGAATGTGTGGAGGATTTGACTCCAGGTGGAACCAATTAGCGTTTGGCAGCTAAAAACAAAAACTTACATGCTAAAATGCATTCAAAACCGTAAAGTCCATAGAGAATGTCCAGAAAACACAAACAAACAAAGAGGCTGTAGCAAGATCTGGGATTGAGATAGCCACAACCCACCTGATAGTTTTGTTTTCATCCAGGAGTATCTGGACAAATTGTTGTGGATTTCGGGTGAAATTTAACCAAAAATCACCGTGAAAGTGGTTTTGGAGAAAAGCACAATCTTCCTGTTCGGCAAATGCATCCAATGTCATGGTTACAGAAAGAAATATCATGTTTTCTCAGGTTTCTGAAGCTTTCTTCCTAGAAAACTCGAATGTGTGGAGTATTTGACTCCAGGTGGAACCAATTAGCGTTTGCCAGCAGAAAACAAAAGGGTCCTGCTAAAATGCACTCAAAACCTTAAAGTCCATAGAGAATATCCAGAAAACACAAACACACACAGAGGCTGTAGCAAGATCTGGGATTGAGATAGCCACAACACACCAGATAGTTTTGTTTTCATCCAGGAGTATCCAGACTAATTGTTGTGGATTTCCGGTGAAATTTAACCAAAAATCACTGTGAAAGTGGTTTGGAGAAAAGCACAATGTTCCTGTTCTGCAAATGCATCCAATGTCATGTTTACAAATAAAAATATCATGTTTTCTCAGGTTTCTGAAGCTTTCTTCCTAGAAAACTCGAATGTGTGGAGTATTTGACTCCAGGTGGAACCAATTAGCGTTTGCCAGCAGAAAACAAACAGGGTCCTGCTAAAATGCATTCAAAACCTTAAAGTCCATAGAGAATATCCAAAAAACACAAACACACACAGAGGCTGTAGCAAGATCTGTGATTGACATAGCGACAAATCACCAGATAGTTTTGTTTTCATCCAGGAGTATCTGGACAAATTGTTGTGGATTTCGGGTGAAATTTAACCAAAAATCACCGTGAAAGTGGTTTTGGAGAAAAGCACAATCATCCTGTTCGGCAAATGCATCCAATGTCATGTTTACGAATAAAAATATCATATTTTCTCAGGTTTCTGAAGCTTTCTTTCTAAAAAACTGGAATGTGTGGAGTATTTGACTCCAGGTGGAACCAATTAGCGTTTGGCAGCTAAAAACAAAAACTTACATGCTAAAATGCATTCAAAACCGTAAAGTCCATAGAGAATGTCCAGAAAACACAAACAAACAAAGAGGCTGTAGCAAGATCTGGGATTGAGATAGCCACAACACACCAGATAGTTTTGTTTTCATCCAGGAGTATCTGGACAAATTGTTGTGGATTTCGGGTGAAATTTAACCAAAAATCACCGTGAAAGTGGTTTTGGAGAAAAGCACAATCTTCCTGTTCGGCAAATGCATCCAATGTCATGGTTTCAGAAAGAAATATCATGTTTTCTCAGGTTTCTGAAGCTTTCTTCCTAGAAAACTCGAATGTGTGGAGTATTTGACTCCAGGTGGAACCAATTAGCGTTTGGCAGCTAAAAACAAAAACTTACATGCTAAAATGCATTCAAAACCGTAAAGTCCATAGAGAATGTCCAGAAAACACAAACAAACAAAGAGGCTGTAGCAAGATCTGGGATTGAGATAGCCACAACACACCAGATAGTTTTGTTTTCATCCAGGAGTATCTGGACAAATTGTTGTGGATTTCGGGTGAAATTTAACCAAAAATCACCGTGAAAGTGGTTTTGGAGAAAAGCACAATCTTCCTGTTCGGCAAATGCATCCAATGTCATGGTTACAGAAAGAAATATCATGTTTTCTCAGGTTTCTGAAGCTTTCTTCCTAGAAAACTCGAATGTGTGGAGGATTTGACTCCAGGTGGAACCAATTAGCGTTTGGCAGCTAAAAACAAAAACTTACATGCTAAAATGCATTCAAAACCGTAAAGTCCATAGAGAATGTCCAGAAAACACAAACAAACAAAGAGGCTGTAGCAAGATCTGGGATTGAGATAGCCACAACCCACCTGATAGTTTTGTTTTCATCCAGGAGTATCTGGACAAATTGTTGTGGATTTCGGGTGAAATTTAACCAAAAATCACCGTGAAAGTGGTTTTGGAGAAAAGCACAATCTTCCTGTTCGGCAAATGCATCCAATGTCATGGTTACAGAAAGAAATATCATGTTTTCTCAGGTTTCTGAAGCTTTCTTCCTAGAAAACTCGAATGTGTGGAGTATTTGACTCCAGGTGGAACCAATTAGCGTTTGCCAGCAGAAAACAAAAGGGTCCTGCTAAAATGCACTCAAAACCTTAAAGTCCATAGAGAATATCCAGAAAACACAAACACACACAGAGGCTGTAGCAAGATCTGGGATTGAGATAGCTACAAATCACCAGATAGTTTTGTTTTCATCCAGGAGTATCTGGACAAATTGTTGTGTATTTTCGGTGAAATTTAACCAAAAATCACTGTGAAAGTGGTTTGGAGAAAAGCACAATGTTCCTGTTCTGCAAATGCATCCAATGTCATGTTTACAAATAAAAATATCATGTTTTCTCAGGTTTCTGAAGCTTTCTTCCTAGAAAACTCGAATGTGTGGAGGATTTGACTCCAGGTGGAACCAATTAGCGTTTGGCAGCTAAAAACAAAAACTTACATGCTAAAATGCATTCAAAACCGTAAAGTCCATAGAGAATGTCCAGAAAACACAAACAAACAAAGAGGCTGTAGCAAGATCTGGGATTGAGATAGCCACAACCCACCTGATAGTTTTGTTTTCATCCAGGAGTATCTGGACAAATTGTTGTGGATTTCGGGTGAAATTTAACCAAAAATCACCGTGAAAGTGGTTTTGGAGAAAAGCACAATCTTCCTGTTCGGCAAATGCATCCAATGTCATGGTTACAGAAAGAAATATCATGTTTTCTCAGGTTTCTGAAGCTTTCTTCCTAGAAAACTCGAATGTGTGGAGTATTTGACTCCAGGTGGAACCAATTAGCGTTTGCCAGCAGAAAACAAAAGGGTCCTGCTAAAATGCACTCAAAACCTTAAAGTCCATAGAGAATATCCAGAAAACACAAACACACACAGAGGCTGTAGCAAGATCTGGGATTGAGATAGCCACAACACACCAGATAGTTTTGTTTTCATCCAGGAGTATCCAGACTAATTGTTGTGGATTTCCGGTGAAATTTAACCAAAAATCACTGTGAAAGTGGTTTGGAGAAAAGCACAATGTTCCTGTTCTGCAAATGCATCCAATGTCATGTTTACAAATAAAAATATCATGTTTTCTCAGGTTTCTGAAGCTTTCTTCCTAGAAAACTCGAATGTGTGGAGTATTTGACTCCAGGTGGAACCAATTAGCGTTTGCCAGCAGAAAACAAACAGGGTCCTGCTAAAATGCATTCAAAACCTTAAAGTCCATAGAGAATATCCAAAAAACACAAACACACACAGAGGCTGTAGCAAGATCTGTGATTGACATAGCGACAAATCACCAGATAGTTTTGTTTTCATCCAGGAGTATCTGGACAAATTGTTGTGGATTTCGGGTGAAATTTAACCAAAAATCACCGTGAAAGTGGTTTTGGAGAAAAGCACAATCATCCTGTTCGGCAAATGCATCCAATGTCATGTTTACGAATAAAAATATCATATTTTCTCAGGTTTCTGAAGCTTTCTTTCTAAAAAACTGGAATGTGTGGAGTATTTGACTCCAGGTGGAACCAATTAGCGTTTGCCAGCAGAAAACAAACAGGGTCCTGCTAAAATGCAATCAAAACCTTAAAGTCCATAGAGAATATCCAGAAAACACAAACACACACAGAGGCTGTAGCAAGATCTGTGATTGAGATAGCTACAAATCACCAGATAGTTTTGTTTTCATCCAGGAGAATCTGGACAAATTGTTGTGGATTTCGGGTGAAATTTAACCAAAAATCACCGTGAAAGTGGTTTTGGAGAAAAGCACAATCATCCTGTTCGGCAAATGCATCCAATGTCATGTTTACGAATAAAAATATCATATTTTCTCAGGTTTCTGAAGCTTTCTTCCTAAAAAACTCGAATGTGTGGAGTATTTGACTCCAGGTGGAACCAATTAGCGTTTGGCAGCTAAAAACAAAAACTTACATGCTAAAATGCATTCAAATCCGTAAAGTCCATAGAGAATGTCCAGAAAACACAAACAAACAAAGAGGCTGTAGCAAGATCTGGGATTGAGATAGCCACAACACACCAGATAGTTTTGTTTTCATCCAGGAGTATCTGGACAAATTGTTGTGGATTTCGGGTGAAATTTAACCAAAAATCACCGTGAAAGTGGTTTTGGAGAAAAGCACAATGTTCCTGTTCGGCAAATGCATCCAATGTCATTTTACAAATAAAAATATCATGTTTTCTCAGGTTTCTGAAGCTTTCTTCCTAGAAAACTCGAATGTGTGGAGGATTTGACTCCAGGTGGAACCAATTAGCTTTTTTCAGCTAAAAACAAAAACTTACATGCTAAAATGCATTCAAAACCTTAAAGTCCATAGAGAATGTCCAGAAAACTCAAACAAACCAAGAGGCTGTAGCAAGATCTGGGATTGAGATAGCCACAACACACCAGATAGTTTTGTTTGCATCCAGGAGTATCCAGACTAATTGTTGTGGATTTCCGGTGAAATTTAACCAAAAATCACCGTGAAAGTGGTTTTGGAGAAAAGCACAATCTTCCTGTTCGGCAAATGCATCCAAGTCATGTTTACAGAAAGAAATATCATGTTTTCTCAGGTTTCTGAAGCTTTCTTCCTAGAAAACTCGAATGTGTGGAGTATTTGACTCCAGGTGGAACCAATTAGCGTTTGCCAGCAGAAAACAAACAGGGTCCTGCTAAAATGCATTCAAAACCTTAAAGTCCATAGAGAATATCCAGAAAACACAAACACACACAGAGGCTGTAGCAAGATCTGTGATTGACATAGCGACAAATCTCCAGATAGCTTTTGGTTTTCATCCAGGTGTATTTGGACAAATTGTTGTGGATTTTGGGTGAAATTTAACCAAAAATCACCGTGAAAGTGGTTTTGGAGAAAAGCACAATGTTCCTGTTCGGCAAATGCATCCAATGTCATGGTTACAGAAAGAAATATCATGTTTTCTCAGGTTTCTGAAGCTTTCTTCCTAGAAAACTCGAATGTGTGGAGGATTTGACTCCAGGTGGAACCAATTAGCGTTTGGCAGCTAAAAACAAAAACTTACATGCTAAAATGCATTCAAAACCGTAAAGTCCATAGAGAATGTCCAGAAAACACAAACAAACAAAGAGGCTGTAGCAAGATCTGGGATTGAGATAGCCACAACACACCAGATAGTTTTGTTTTCATCCAGGAGTATCTGGACAAATTGTTGTGGATTTCGGGTGAAATTTAACCAAAAATCACCGTCAAAGTGGTTTTGGAGAAAATCGCAATATTCCTGTTCGGCAAATGCATCCAATGTCATGTTTACAGAAAGAAATATCATGTTTACTCAGGTTTCTGAAGCTTTCTTCCTAGAAAACTCGAATGTGTGGAGTATTTGACTCCAGGTGGAACCAATTAGCGTTTGCCAGCAGAAAACAAAAAGGGTCCTGCTAAAATCCACTCAAAACCTTAAAGTCCTTAGAGAATATCCAGAAAACACAAACACACACAGAGGCTGTAGCAAGATCTGGGATTGAGATAGCCACAACACACCAGATAGTTTTGTTTTCATCCAGGAGTATCTGGACAAATTGTTGTGTATTTTGGGTGAAATTTAACCAAAAATCACTGTGAAAGTGGTTTGGAGAAAAGCACAATGTTCCTGTTCGGCAAATGCATCCAATGTCATTTTACAAATAAAAATATCATGTTTTCTCAGGTTTCTGAAGCTTTCTTCCTAGAAAACTTGAATGTGTGGAGTATTTGACTCCAGGTGGAACCAATTAGCGTTTGCCAGCAGAAAACAAACAGGGTCCTGCTAAAATGCATTCAAAACCTTAAAGTCCATAGAGAATATCCAGAAAACACAAACACACACAGAGGCTGTAGCAAGATCTGTGATTGACATAGCGACAAATCACCAGATAGTTTTGTTTTCATCCAGGAGTATCTGGACAAATTGTTGTGGATTTCGGGTGAAATTTAACCAAAAATCACCGTGAAAGTGGTTTTGGAGAAAAGCACAATCATCCTGTTCGGCAAATGCATCCAATGTCATGTTTACGAATAAAAATATCATATTTTCTCAGGTTTCTGAAGCTTTCTTCCTAGAAAACTCGAATGTGTGGAGTATTTGACTCCAGGTGGAACCAATTAGCGTTTGGCAGCTAAAAACAAAAACTTACATGCTAAAATGCATTCAAAACCGTAAAGTCCATAGAGAATGTCCAGAAAACACAAACAAACAAAGAGGCTGTAGCAAGATCTGGGATTGAGATAGCCACAACACACCAGATAGTTTTGTTTGCATCCAGGAGTATCCAGACTAATTGTTGTGGATTTCCGGTGAAATTTAACCAAAAATCACCGTGAAAGTGGTTTTGGAGAAAAGCACAATCTTCCTGTTCGGCAAATGCATCCAAGTCATGTTTACAGAAAGAAATATCATGTTTTCTCAGGTTTCTGAAGCTTTCTTCCTAGAAAACTCGAATGTGTGGAGTATTTGACTCCAGGTGGAACCAATTAGCGTTTGCCAGCAGAAAACAAACAGGGTCCTGCTAAAATGCATTCAAAACCTTAAAGTCCATAGAGAATATCCAGAAAACACAAACACACACAGAGGCTGTAGCAAGATCTGTGATTGACATAGCGACAAATCTCCAGATAGCTTTTGGTTTTCATCCAGGTGTATTTGGACAAATTGTTGTGGATTTTGGGTGAAATTTAACCAAAAATCACCGTGAAAGTGGTTTTGGAGAAAAGCACAATGTTCCTGTTCGGCAAATGCATCCAATGTCATGGTTACAGAAAGAAATATCATGTTTTCTCAGGTTTCTGAAGCTTTCTTCCTAGAAAACTCGAATGTGTGGAGGATTTGACTCCAGGTGGAACCAATTAGCGTTTGGCAGCTAAAAACAAAAACTTACATGCTAAAATGCATTCAAAACCGTAAAGTCCATAGAGAATGTCCAGAAAACACAAACAAACAAAGAGGCTGTAGCAAGATCTGGGATTGAGATAGCCACAACACACCAGATAGTTTTGTTTTCATCCAGGAGTATCTGGACAAATTGTTGTGGATTTCGGGTGAAATTTAACCAAAAATCACCGTCAAAGTGGTTTTGGAGAAAATCGCAATATTCCTGTTCGGCAAATGCATCCAATGTCATGTTTACAGAAAGAAATATCATGTTTACTCAGGTTTCTGAAGCTTTCTTCCTAGAAAACTCGAATGTGTGGAGTATTTGACTCCAGGTGGAACCAATTAGCGTTTGCCAGCAGAAAACAAAAAGGGTCCTGCTAAAATCCACTCAAAACCTTAAAGTCCATAGAGAATATCCAGAAAACACAAACACACACAGAGGCTGTAGCAAGATCTGGGATTGAGATAGCCACAACACACCAGATAGTTTTGTTTTCATCCAGGAGTATCTGGACAAATTGTTGTGTATTTTGGGTGAAATTTAACCAAAAATCACTGTGAAAGTGGTTTGGAGAAAAGCACAATGTTCCTGTTCGGCAAATGCATCCAATGTCATTTTACAAATAAAAATATCATGTTTTCTCAGGTTTCTGAAGCTTTCTTCCTAGAAAACTTGAATGTGTGGAGTATTTGACTCCAGGTGGAACCAATTAGCGTTTGCCAGCAGAAAACAAACAGGGTCCTGCTAAAATGCATTCAAAACCTTAAAGTCCATAGAGAATATCCAGAAAACACAAACACACACAGAGGCTGTAGCAAGATCTGTGATTGACATAGCGACAAATCACCAGATAGTTTTGTTTTCATCCAGGAGTATCTGGACAAATTGTTGTGGATTTCGGGTGAAATTTAACCAAAAATCACCGTGAAAGTGGTTTTGGAGAAAAGCACAATCATCCTGTTCGGCAAATGCATCCAATGTCATGTTTACGAATAAAAATATCATATTTTCTCAGGTTTCTGAAGCTTTCTTCCTAAAAAACTCGAATGTGTGGAGTATTTGACTCCAGGTGGAACCAATTAGCGTTTGGCAGCTAAAAACAAAAACTTACATGCTAAAATGCATTCAAAACCGTAAAGTCCATAGAGAATGTCCAGAAAACACAAACAAACAAAGAGGCTGTAGCAAGATCTGGGATTGAGATAGCCACAACACACCAGATAGTTTTGTTTGCATCCAGGAGTATCTGGACAAATTGTTGTGGATTTCGGGTGAAATTTAACCAAAAATCACCGTGAAAGTGGTTTTGGAGAAAAGCACAATCTTCCTGTTCGGCAAATGCATCCAATGTCATGGTTACAGAAAGAAATATCATGTTTTCTCAGGTTTCTGAAGCTTTCTTCCTAGAAAACTCGAATGTGTGGAGGATTTGACTCCAGGTGGAACCAATTAGCGTTTGGCAGCTAAAAACAAAAACTTACATGCTAAAATGCATTCAAAACCGTAAAGTCCATAGAGAATGTCCAGAAAACACAAACAAACAAAAGGCTGTAGCAAGATCTGGGATTGAGATAGCCACAACACACCAGATAGTTTTGTTTTCATCCAGGAGTATCTGGACAAATTGTTGTGTATTTCCGGTGAAATTTAACCAAAAATCACCGTCAAAGTGGTTTTGGAGAAAATCGCAATATTCCTGTTCAGCAAATGCATCCAATTTCATGTTTACAGAAGGAAATATCATGTTTACTCAGGTTTCTGAAGCTTTCTTCCTAGAAAACTCGAATGTGTGGAGTATTTGACTCCAGGTGGAACCAATTAGCTTTTTTCAGCTAAAAACAAAAACTTACATGCTAAAATGCACTCAAAACCGTAAAGTCCATAGAATGTCCGGAAAACACAAACAAACACAGAGGCTGTAGCAAGATCTGGGATTGAGATAGCCACAACACACCAGATAGTTTTGTTTGCATCCAGGAGTATCTGGACAAATTGTTGTGGATTTCCGGTGAAATTTAACCAAAAATCACCGTGAAAGTGGTTTTGGAGAAAATCACAATCTTCCTGTTCGGAAAATGCATCCAATGTCATGTTTACAAATACAAATATCATGTTTTCTCAGATTTCTGAAGCTTTCTTCCTAGAAAACTCGAATGTGTGGAGTATTTGACTCCAGGTGGAACCAATTAGCGTTTGCCAGCAGAAAACAAACAGGGTCCTGTAAAATGCAATCAAAACCTTAAAGTCCATAGAGAATATCCAGAAAACACAAACACACACAGAGGCTGTAGCAAGATCTGGGATTGAGATAGCCACAACACACCAGATAGTTTTGTTTTCATCCAGGAGTATCTGGACAAATTGTTGTGGATTTCCAGTGAAATTTAACCAAAAATCACCGTCAAAGTGGTTTTGGAGAAAATCGCAATATTCCTGTTCAGCAAATGCATCCAATTTCATGTTTACAGAAGGAAATATCATGTTATCTCAGGTTTCTGAAGCTTTCTTCCTAGAAAACTCGAATGTGTGGAGGATTTGACTCCAGGTGGAACCAATTAGCGTTTGCCAGCAGAAAACAAAAAGGGTCCTGCTAAAATGCACTCAAAACCTTAAAGTCCATAGAGAATATCCAGAAAACACAAACACACACAGAGGCTGTAGCAAGATCTGGGATTGAGATAGCCACAACACACCAGATAGTTTTGTTTTCATCCAGGAGTATCTGGACAAATTGTTGTGTATTTTCGGTGAAATTTAACCAAAAATCACTGTGAAAGTGGTTTGGAGAAAAGCACAATGTTCCTGTTCTGCAAATGCATCCAATGTCATGTTTACAAATAAAAATATCATGTTTTCTCAGGTTTCTGAAGCTTTCTTCCTAGAAAACTCGAATGTGTGGAGGATTTGACTCCAGGTGGAACCAATTAGCGTTTGGCAGCTAAAAACAAAAACTTACATGCTAAAATGCATTCAAAACCGTAAAGTCCATAGAGAATGTCCAGAAAACACAAACAAACAAAGAGGCTGTAGCAAGATCTGGGATTGAGATAGCCACAACACACCAGATAGTTTTGTTTTCATCCAGGAGTATCTGGACAAATTGTTGTGGATTTCCGGTGAAATTTAACCAAAAATCACCGTCAAAGTGGTTTTGGAGAAAATCGCAATATTCCTGTTCAGCAAATGCATCCAATTTCATGTTTACAGAAAGAAATATCATGTTTACTCAGGTTTCTGAAGCTTTCTTCCTAGAAAACTCGAATGTGTGGAGGATTTGACTCCAGGTGGAACCAATTAGCTTTTTTCAGCTAAAAACAAAAACTTACATGCTAAAATGCATTCAAAACCTTAAAGTCCATAGAGAATGTTCAGAAAACTCAAACAAACCAAGAGGCTGTAGCAACATCTGGGATTGAGATAGCCACAACACACCAGATAGTTTTTTTTGCATCCAGGAGTATCTGGACAAATTGTTGTGGATTTCCGGTGAAATTTAACCAAAAATCACCGTGAAAGTGGTTTTGGAGAAAATCACAATCTTCCTGTTCGGAAAATGCATCCAATGTCATGTTTACAAATACAAATATCATGTTTTCTCAGATTTCTGAAGCTTTCTTCCTAGAAAACTCGAATGTGTGGAGTATTTGACTCCAGGTGGAACCAATGAGCGTTTGCCAGCAGAAAACAAACAGTGTCCTGCTAAAATACAATCAAAACCTTAAAGTCCATAGAGAATATCCAGAAAACACAAACACACACAGAGGCTGTAGCAAGATCTGGGATTGAGATAGCCACAACACACCAGATAGTTTTGTTTTCATCCAGGAGTATCTGGACAAATTGTTGTGGATTTCCAGTGAAATTTAACCAAAAATCACCGTCAAAGTGGTTTTGGAGAAAATCGCAATATTCCTGTTCAGCAAATGCATCCAATTTCATGTTTACAGAAGGAAATATCATGCTATCTTAGGTTTCTGAAGCTTTCTTCCTAGAAAACTCGAATGTGTGGAGGATTTGACTCCAGGTGGAACCAATTAGCGTTTGCCAGCAGAAAACAAAAAGGGTCCTGCTAAAATGCATTCAAAACCTTAAAGTCCATAGAGAATATCCAGAAAACACAAACACACACAGAGGCTGTAGCAAGATCTGGGATTGAGATAGCCACAACACACCAGATAGTTTTGTTTTCATCCAGGAGTATCTGGACAAATTGTTGTGTATTTTCGGTGAAATTTAACCAAAAATCACTGTGAAAGTGGTTTGGAGAAAAGCACAATGTTCCTGTTCTGCAAATGCATCCAATGTCATGTTTACAAATAAAAATATCATGTTTTCTCAGGTTTCTGAAGCTTTCTTCCTAGAAAACTCGAATGTGTGGAGGATTTGACTCCAGGTGGAACCAATTAGCGTTTGGCAGCTAAAAACAAAAACTTACATGCTAAAATGCATTCAAAACCGTAAAGTCCATAGAGAATGTCCAGAAAACACAAACAAACAAAGAGGCTGTAGCAAGATCTGGGATTGAGATAGCCACAACACACCAGATAGTTTTGTTTTCATCCAGGAGTATCTGGACAAATTGTTGTGGATTTCCGGTGAAATTTAACCAAAAATCACCGTCAAAGTGGTTTTGGAGAAAATCGCAATATTCCTGTTCAGCAAATGCATCCAATTTCATGTTTACAGAAAGAAATATCATGTTTACTCAGGTTTCTGAAGCTTTCTTCCTAGAAAACTCGAATGTGTGGAGGATTTGACTCCAGGTGGAACCAATTAGCTTTTTTCAGCTAAAAACAAAAACTTACATGCTAAAATGCATTCAAAACCTTAAAGTCCATAGAGAATGTTCAGAAAACTCAAACAAACCAAGAGGCTGTAGCAACATCTGGGATTGAGATAGCCACAACACACCAGATAGTTTTGTTTGCATCCAGGAGTATCTGGACAAATTGTTGTGGATTTCCGGTGAAATTTAACCAAAAATCACCGTGAAAGTGGTTTTGGAGAAAATCACAATCTTCCTGTTCGGAAAATGCATCCAATGTCATGTTTACAAATACAAATATCATGTTTTCTCAGATTTCTGAAGCTTTCTTCCTAGAAAACTCGAATGTGTGGAGTATTTGACTCCAGGTGGAACCAATGAGCGTTTGCCAGCAGAAAACAAACAGTGTCCTGCTAAAATACAATCAAAACCTTAAAGTCCATAGAGAATATCCAGAAAACACAAACACACACAGAGGCTGTAGCAAGATCTGGGATTGAGATAGCCACAACACACCAGATAGTTTTGTTTTCATCCAGGAGTATCTGGACAAATTGTTGTGGATTTCCAGTGAAATTTAACCAAAAATCACCGTCAAAGTGGTTTTGGAGAAAATCGCAATATTCCTGTTCAGCAAATGCATCCAATTTCATGTTTACAGAAGGAAATATCATGCTATCTTAGGTTTCTGAAGCTTTCTTCCTAGAAAACTCGAATGTGTGGAGGATTTGACTCCAGGTGGAACCAATTAGCGTTTGCCAGCAGAAAACAAAAAGGGTCCTGCTAAAATGCATTCAAAACCTTAAAGTCCATAGAGAATATCCAGAAAACACAAACACACACAGAGGCTGTAGCAAGATCTGGGATTGAGATAGCCACAACACACCAGATAGTTTTGTTTTCATCCAGGAGTATCTGGACAAATTGTTGTGTATTTTCGGTGAAATTTAACCAAAAATCACTGTGAAAGTGGTTTGGAGAAAAGCACAATGTTCCTGTTCTGCAAATGCATCCAATGTCATGTTTACAAATAAAAATATCATGTTTTCTCAGGTTTCTGAAGCTTTCTTCCTAGAAAACTCGAATGTGTGGAGGATTTGACTCCAGGTGGAACCAATTAGCGTTTGCCAGCAGAAAACAAACAGGGTCCTGCTAAAATGCACTCAAAACCGTAAAGTCCATAGAATGTCCGGAAAACACAAACACACACAGAGGCTGTAGCAAGATCTGGGATTGAGATAGCCACAACACACCAGAGAGTTTTGTTTTCATCCAGGAGTATCTGGACAAATTGTTGTGGATTTCCGGTGAAATTTAACCAAAAATCACCGTGAAAGTGGTTTTGGAGAAAATCACAATCTTCCTGTTCGGAAAATGCATCCAATGTCATGTTTACAAATACAAATATCATGTTTTCTCAGATTTCTGAAGCTTTCTTCCTAGAAAACTCGAATGTGTGGAGTATTTGACTCCAGGTGGAACCAATTATCGTTTGCCAGCAGAAAACAAACAGGGTCCTGCTAAAATGCAATCAAAACCTTAAAGTCCATAGAGAATATCCAGAAAACACAAACACACACAGAGGCTGTAGCAAGATCTGGGATTGAGATAGCCACAACACACCAGATAGTTTTGTTTTCATCCAGGAGTATCTGGACAAATTGTTGTGGATTTCGGGTGAAATTTAACCAAAAGTCACCGTGAAAGTGGTTTTGGGGAAAAGCACAATCATCCTGTTCAGCAAATGCATCCAATTTCATGTTTACAGAAGGAAATATCATGTTATCTCAGGTTTCTGAAGCTTTCTTCCTAGAAAACTCGAATGCGTGGAGGATTTGACTCCAGGTGGAACCAATTAGCTTTTTTCAGCTAAAAACAAAAAGGGTCCTGCTAAAATGCATTCAAAACCTTAAAGTCCATAGAGAATATCCAGAAAACACAAACACACACAAAGGCTGTAGCAAGATCTGGGATTGAGATAGCCACAACACACCAGATAGTTTTGTTTTCATCCAGGAGTATCTGGACAAATTGTTGTGTATTTTCGGTGAAATTTAACCAAAAATCACTGTGAAAGTGGTTTGGAGAAAAGCACAATGTTCCTGTTCTGCAAATGCATCCAATGTCATGTTTACAAATAAAAATATCATGTTTTCTCAGGTTTCTGAAGCTTTCTTCCTAGAAAACTCGAATGTGTGGAGGATTTGACTCCAGGTGGAACCAATTAGCATTTGGCAGCTAAAAACAAAAACTTACATGCTAAAATGCATTCAAAACCGTAAAGTCCATAGAGAATGTCCAGAAAACACAAACAAACAAAGAGGCTGTAGCAAGATCTGGGATTGAGATAGCCACAACACACCAGATAGTTTTGTTTTCATCCAGGAGTATCTGGACAAATTGTTGTGGATTTCCGGTGAAATTTAACCAAATATCACCGTCAAAGTGGTTTTGGAGAAAATCGCAATATTCCTGTTCAGCAAATGCATCCAATTTCATGTTTACAGAAAGAAATATCATGTTTACTCAGGTTTCTGAAGCTTTCTTCCTAGAAAACTCGAATTTGTGGAGTATTTGACTCCAGGTGGAACCAATTAGCTTTTTTCAGCTAAAAACAAAAACTTACATGCTAAAATGCATTCAAAACCTTAAAGTCCATAGAGAATGTCCAGAAAACTCGAACAAACAAAGAGGCTGTAGCAAGATCTGGGATTGAGATATCCACAACACACCAGATAGTTTTGTTTGCATCCAGGAGTATCTGGACAAATTGTTGTGGATTTCCGGTGAAATTTAACCAAAAATCACCGTGAAAGTGGTTTTGGAGAAAATCACAATCTTCCTGTTCGGAAAATGCATCCAATGTCATGTTTACAAATACAAATATCATGTTTTCTCAGATTTCTGAAGCTTTCTTCCTAGAAAACTCGAATGTGTGGAGTATTTGACTCCAGGTGGAACCAATTAGCGTTTGCCAGCAGAAAACAAACATTGTCCTGCTAAAATGCAATCAAAACCTTAAAGTCCATAGAGAATATCCAGAAAACACAAACACACACAGAGGCTTTAGCAAGATCTGGGATTGAGATAGCCACAACACACCAGATAGTTTTGTTTTCATCCAGGAGTATCTGGACAAATTGTTGTGGATTTCCGGTGAAATTTAACCAAAAATCACCGTGAAAGTGGTTTTGGAGAAAATCGCAATATTCCTGTTCAGCAAATGCATCCAATTTCATGTTTACAGAAGGAAATATCATGTTATCTCAGGTTTCTGAAGCTTTCTTCCTAGAAAACTCGAATGTGTGGAGTATTTGACTCCAGGTGGAACCAATTAGCGTTTGCCAGCAGAAAACAAACAGGGTCCTGCTAAAATGCATTCAAAACCTTAAAGTCCATAGAGAATATCCAGAAAACACAAACACACACAGAGGCTGTAGCAAGATCTGGGATTGAGATAGCCACAACACACCAGATAGCTTTGTTTTCATCCAGGAGTATCTGGACAAATTGTTGTGTATTTCCGGTGAAATTTAACCAAAAATCACCGTGAAAGTGGTTTTGGAGAAAATCACAATCTTCCTGTTCGGAAAATGCATCCAATGTCATGTTTACAAATACAAATATCATGTTTTCTCAGATTTCTGAAGCTTTCTTCCTAGAAAACTCGAATGTGTGGAGTATTTGACTCCAGGTGGAACCAATTAGCGTTTGCCAGCAGAAAACAAACAGGGTCCTGCTAAAATGCAATCAAAACCTTAAAGTCCATAGAGAATATCCAGAAAACACAAACACACACAGAGGCTGTAGCAAGATCTGGGATTGAGATAGCCACAACACACCAGATAGTTTTGTTTTCATCCAGGAGTATCTGGACAAATTGTTGTGGATTTCGGGTGAAATTTAACCAAAAGTCACCGTGAAAGTGGTTTTGGGGAAAAGCACAATCATCCTGTTCAGCAAATGCATCCAATTTCATGTTTACAGAAGGAAATATCATGTTATCTCAGGTTTCTGAAGCTTTCTTCCTAGAAAACTCGAATGTGTGGAGGATTTGACTCCAGGTGGAAGCAATTAGCGTTTGCCAGCAGAAAACAAAAAGGGTCCTGCTAAAATGCATTCAAAACCTTAAAGTCCATAGAGAATATCCAGAAAACACAAACACACACAGAGGCTGTAGCAAGATCTGGGATTGAGATAGCCACAACACACCAGATAGTTTTGTTTTCATCCAGGGGTATCTGGACTAATTGTTGTGTATTTTCGGTGAAATTTAACCAAAAATCACTGTGAAAGTGGTTTGGAGAAAAGCACAATGTTCCTGTTCTGCAAATGCATCCAATGCCATGTTTACAAATAAAAATATCATGTTTTCTCAGGTTTCTGAAGCTTTCTTCCTAGAAAACTCGAATGTGTGGAGGATTTGACTCCAGGTGGAACCAATTAGCATTTGGCAGCTAAAAACAAAAACTTACATGCTAAAATGCATTCAAAACCGTAAAGTCCATAGAGAATGTCCAGAAAACACAAACAAACAAAGAGGCTGTAGCAAGATCTGGGATTGAGATAGCCACAACACACCAGATAGTTTTGTTTTCATCCAGGAGTATCTGGACAAATTGTTGTGGATTTCCGGTGAAATTTAACCAAAAATCACCGTCAAAGTGGTTTTGGAGAAAATCGCAATATTCCTGTTCAGCAAATGCATCCAATTTCATGTTTACAGAAGGAAATATCATGTTTACTCAGGTTTCTGAAGCTTTCTTCCTAGAAAACTCGAATGTGTGGAGTATTTGACTCCAGGTGGAACCAATTAGCTTTTTTCAGCTAAAAACAAAAACTTACATGCTAAAATGCATTGAAAACCTTAAAGTCCATAGAGAATGTCCAGAAAACTCAAACAAACCAAGAGGCTGTAGCAAGATCTGGGATTGAGATAGCCACAACACACCAGATAGTTTTGTTTGCATCCAGGAGTATCCAGACTAATTGTTGTGGATTTCCGGTGAAATTTAACCAAAAATCACCGTGAAAGTGGTTTTGGAGAAAATCACAATCTTACTGTTCGGAAAATGCATCCAATGTCATGTTTACAAATACAAATATCATGTTTTCTCAGGTTTCTGAAGCTTTCTTCCTAGAAAACTCGAATGTGTGGAGTATTTGACTCCAGGTGGAACCAATTAGCGTTTGCCAGCAGAAAACAAACAGGGTCCTGCTAAAATGCAATCAAAACCTTAAAGTCCATAGAGAATATCCAGAAAACACAAACACACACAGAGGCTGTAGCAAGATCTGGGATTGAGATAGCCACAACACACCAGATAGTTTTGTTTTCATCCAGGAGTATCTGGACAAATTGTTGTGGATTTCGGGTGAAATTTAACCAAAAGTCACCGTGAAAGTGGTTTTGGGGAAAAGCACAATCATCCTGTTCAGCAAATGCATCCAATTTCATGTTTACAGAAGGAAATATCATGTTATCTCAGGTTTCTGAAGCTTTCTTCCTAGAAAACTCGAATGTGTGGAGGATTTGACTCCAGGTGGAACCAATTAGCGTTTGCCAGCAGAAAACAAAAAGGGTCCTGCTAAAATGCATTCAAAACCTTGAAGTCCATAGAGAATATCCAGAAAACACAAACACACACAGAGGCTGTAGCAAGATCTGGGATTGAGATAGCCACAACACACCAGATAGTTTTGTTTTCATCCAGGAGTATCTGGACTAATTGTTGTGTATTTTCGGTGAAATTTAACCAAAAATCACTGTGAAAGTGGTTTGGAGAAAAGCACAATGTTCCTGTTCTGCAAATGCATCCAATGTCATGTTTACAAATAAAAATATCATGTTTTCTCAGGTTTCTGAAGCTTTCTTCCTAGAAAACTCGAATGTGTGGAGGATTTGACTCCAGGTGGAACCAATTAGCATTTGGCAGCTAAAAACAAAAACTTACATGCTAAAATGCATTCAAAACCGTAAAGTCCATAGAGAATGTCCAGAAAACACAAACAAACAAAGAGGCTGTAGCAAGATCAGGGATTGAGATAGCCACAACACACCAGATAGTTTTGTTTTCATCCAGGAGTATCTGGACAAATTGTTGTGGATTTCCGGTGAAATTTAACCAAAAATCACCGTCAAAGTGGTTTTGGAGAAAATCGCAATATTCCTGTTCAGCAAATGCATCCAATTTCATGTTTACAGAAGGAAATATCATGTTTACTCAGGTTTCTGAAGCTTTCTTCCTAGAAAACTCGAATGTGTGGAGTATTTGACTCCAGGTGGAACCAATTAGCTTTTTTCAGCTAAAAACAAAAACTTACATGCTAAAATGCATTCAAAACCTTAAAGTCCATAGAGAATGTCCAGAAAACTCAAACAAACCAAGAGGCTGTAGCAAGATCTGGGATTGAGATAGCCACAACACACCAGATAGTTTTGTTTGCATCCAGGAGTATCCAGACTAATTGTTGTGGATTTCCGGTGAAATTTAACCAAAAATCACCGTGAAAGTGCTTTTGGAGAACATCACAATCTTCCTGTTCGGAAAATGCATCCAATGTCATGTTTACAAATACAAATATCATGTTTTCTCAGATTTCTGAAGCTTTCTTCCTAGAAAACTCGAATGTGTGGAGTATTTGACTCCAGGTGGAACCAATTAGCGTTTGCCAGCAGAAAACAAACAGGGTCCTGCTAAAATGCATTCAAAACCTTAAAGTCCATAGAGAATATCCAGAAAACACAAACACACACAGAGGCTGTAGCAAGATCTGGGATTGACATAGCGACAAATCACCAGATAGCTTTTGGTTTTCATCCAGGTGTATTTGGACAAATTGTTGTGGATTTTGGGTGAAATTTATCCAAAAATCACCGTGAAAGTGGTTTTGGAGAAAAGCACAATCTTCCTGTTCGGCAAATGCATCCAATGTCATGGTTACAGAAAGAAATATCATGTTTTCTCAGGTTTCTGAAGCTTTCTTCCTAGAAAACTCGAATGTGTGGAGGAGTTGACTCCAGGTGGAACCAATTAGCTTTTGGCTGTTGAAAACAAAAACTTACATGATAAAATGCATTCAAAACCTTAAAGTCCATAGAGAATGTCCAGAAAACACAAACACACACAGAGGCTGTAGCAAGATCTGGGATTGAGATAGCCACAACACACCAGATAGTTTTGTTTTCATCCAGGAGTATCTGGACTAATTGTTGTGGATTTCGGGTGAAATTTAACCAAAAATCACCGTGAAAGTGGTTTTGGAGAAAAGCACAATCTTCCTGTTCGGCAAATGCATCCAATGTCATGTTGACAGAAAGAAATATCATGTTTACTCAGGTTTCTGAAGCTTTCTTCCTAGAAAACTCGAATGTGTGGAGTATTTGACTCCAGGTGGAACCAATTAGCGTTTGCCAGCAGAAAACAAACAGGGTCCTGCTAAAATGCATTCAGAACCTTAAAGTCCATAGAGAATATCCAGAAAACACAAACACACACAGAGGCTGTAGCAAGATCTGTGATTGAGATAGCTACAAATCACCAGATAGTTTTGTTTTCATCCAGGAGTATCTGGACAAATTGTTGTGTATTTTGGGTGAAATTTAACCAAAAATCACCGTGAAAGTGGTTTTCGAGAAAAGCACAATCTTCCTGTTCAGCAAATGCATCCAATGTCATGTTTACAGAAAGAAATATCATGTTTACTCAGGTTTCTGAAGCTTTCTTCCTAGAAAACTCGAATGTGTGTAGTATTTGACTCCTGGTGAAACCAATTAGCTTTTTTCAGCTAAAAACAAAAACTTACATGCTAAAATGCATTCAAAACCTTAAAGTCCATAGAGAATGTCCAGAAAACTCAAACAAACCAAGAGGCTGTAGCAAGATCAGGGATTGAGATAGCCACAACACACCAGATAGTTTTGTTTGCATCCAGGAGTATCCAGACTAATTGTTGTGGATTTCCGGTGAAATTTATCCAAAAATCACCGTGAAAGTGCTTTTGGAGAACATCACAATCTTCCTGTTCGGAAAATGCATCCAATGTCATGTTTACAAATACAAATATCATGTTTTCTCAGATTTCTGAAGCTTTCTTCCTAGAAAACTCGAATGTGTGGAGTATTTGACTCCAGGTGGAACCAATTAGCGTTTGCCAGCAGAAAACAAACAGGGTCCTGCTAAAATGCAATCAAAACCTTAAAGTCCATAGAGAATATCCAGAAAACACAAACACACACAGAGGCTGTAGCAAGATCTGTGAAAGACATAGCGACAAATCACCAGATAGCTTTTGGTTTTCATCCAGGTGTATTTGGACAAATTGTTGTGGATTTTGGGTGAAATTTAACCAAAAATCACCGTGAAAGTGGTTTTGGAGAAAAGCACAATCTTCCTGTTCGGCAAATGCATCCAATGTCATGGTTACAGAAAGAAATATCATGTTTTCTCAGGTTTCTGAAGCTTTCTTCCTAGAAAACTCGAATGTGTGGAGGATTTGACTCCAGGTGGAACCAATTAGCTTTTGGCTGTTGAAAACAAAAACTTACATGATAAAATGCATTCAAAACCTTAAAGTCCATAGAGAATGTCCAGAAAACACAAACACACACAGAGGCTGTAGCAAGATCTGGGATTGAGATAGCCACAACACACCAGATAGTTTTGTTTTCATCCAGGAGTATCTGGACTAATTGTTGTGGATTTCGGGTGAAATTTAACCAAAAATCACCGTGAAAGTTGTTTTGGAGAAAAGCACAATCTTCCTGTTCGGCAAATGCATCCAATGTCATGTTGACAGAAAGAAATATCATGTTTTGTCAGGTTTCTGAAGCTTTCTTCCTAGAAAACTCGAATGTGTGGAGTATTTGACTCCAGGTGGAACCAATTAGCGTTTGGCAGCAGAAAACAAAAAGGGTCCTGCTAAAATGCATTCAAAACCTTAAAGTCCATAGAGAATGTCCAGAAAACAGAAACACACACAGAGGCTGTAGCAAGATCTGGGATTGAGATATCCACAACACACCAGATAGTTTTGTTTTCATACAGGAGTATCTGGAAAAATTGTTGTGGATTTCGGGTGAAATTTAACCAAAAATCACCGTGAAAGTGGTTTTGGAGGAAATCACAATGTTCCTGTTCGGCAAATGCATCCAATGTCATGTTTACAGAAAGAAATATCATGTTTTCTCAGGTTTCTGAAGCTTTCTTCCTAGAAAACTCGAATGTGTGGAGTATTTGACTCCAGGTGGAACCAATTAGCTTTTTCAGCTTAAAACATATCTTTCATGCTAAAATGCATTCAAAACTGTAAAGTCGATAGAGAATATCCAGAAAACACAAACACACACAGAGGCTGTAGCAAGATCTGGGATTGAGATATCCACAACACAGCAGATCGTTTTGTTTTCATCCAGGAGTATCTGGACAAATTGTTGTGGATTTTGGGTGAAATTTAACCAAAAATCACCGTGAAAGTGGTTTTGGAGAAAAGCACAATGTTCCTGTTCCACAAATGCATCCAATGTCATGTTTACAAATAAAAATATCATGTTTTCTCAGGTTTCTGAAGCTTTCCTCCTAGAAAACTCGAATGTGTGGAGGATTTGACTCCAGGTGGAAGCAATTAGCGTTTGGCAGCTAAAAACAAAAACTTACATGCTAAAATGCATTCAAAACCGTAAAGTCCATAGAGAATGTCCAGAAAACACAAACAAACAAAAGGCTGTAGCAAGATCTGGGATTGAGATAGCCACAACACACCAGATAGTTTTGTTTTCATCCAGGAGTATCTAGACAAATTGTTGTGGATTTCGGGTGAAATTTAACCAAAAATCACCGTGAAAGTGGTTTTGGAGAAAAGCACAATCTTCCTGTTCGGCAAATGTATCCAATGTCATGGTTACAGAAAGAAATATCATGTTTTCTCAGGTTTCTGAAGCTTTCTTCCTAGAAAACTCGAATGTGTGGAGGATTTGACTCCAGGTGGAACCAATTAGCTTTTTCAGCTAAAAACAAATCTTTCATGCTAAAATGCATTCAAAACCGTAAAGTCGATAGAGAATATCCAGAAAACACAAACACACACAGAGGCTGTAGCAAGATCTGGGATTGAGATATCCACAACACACCAGATCGTTTTGTTTTCATACAGGAGTATCTGGACAAATTGTTGTGGATTTTGGGTGAAATTTAACCAAAAATCACCGTGAAAGTGGTTTTGGAGAAAAGCACAATGTTCCTGTTCCGCAAATGCATCCAATGTCATGTTTACAAATAAAAATATCATGTTTTCTCAGGTTTCTGAAGCTTTCCTCCTAGAAAACTCAAATGTGTGGAGGATTTGACTCCAGGTGGAAGCAATTAGCGTTTGGCAGCTAAAAACAAAAACTTACATGCTAAAATGCATTCAAAACCGTAAAGTCCTTAGAGAATGTCCAGAAAACACAAACACACACAGAGGCTGTAGCAAGATCTGGGATTGAGATAGCTACAAATCCCCAGATAGTTTTGTTTTCATCCAGGAGTATCTGGACAAATTGTTGTGGATTTCGGGTGAAATTTAACCAAAAATCACCGTGAAAGTGGTTTTCGAGAAAATCGCAATCTTCCTGTTCAGCAAATGCATCCAATGTCATGTTTACAGAAAGAAATATCATGTTTACTCAGGTTTCTGAAGCTTTCTTCCTAGAAAACTCGAATGTGTGGAGTATTTGACTCCAGGTGGAACCAATTAGCTTTTTTCAGCTAAAAACAAAAAGTTACATGCTAAAATGCATTCAAAACCTTAAAGTCCATAGAGAATGTCCAGAAAACTCAAACAAAGCAAGAGGCTGTAGCAAGATCTGGGATTGAGATAGCCACAACACACCAGATAGTTTTGTTTGCATCCAGGAGTATCCAGACTAATTGTTGTGGATTTTGGGTGAAATTTAACCAAAAATCACCGTCAAAGTGGTTTTGGAGAACATCACAATCTTCCTGTTCGGAAAATGCATCCAATGTCATGTTTACAAATACAAATATCATGTTTTCTCAGATTTCTGAAGCTTTCTTCCTAGAAAACTCGAATGTGTGGAGTATTTGACTCCAGGTGGAACCAATTAGCGTTTGCCAGCAGAAAACAAACAGGGTCCTGCTAAAATGCAATCAAAACCTTAAAGTCCATAGAGAATATCCAGAAAACACAAACACACACAGAGGCTGTAGCAAGATCTGTGATTGACATAGCGACAAATCACCAGATAGCTTTTGGTTTTCATCCAGGTGTATTTGGACAAATTGTTGTGGATTTTGGGTGAAATTTAACCAAAAATCACCGTGAAAGTGGTTTTGGAGAAAAGCACAATCTTCCTGTTCGGCAAATGCATCCAATGTCATGGTTACAGAAAGAAATATCATGTTTTCTCAGGTTTCTGAAGCTTTCTTCCTAGAAAACTCGAATGTGTGGAGGATTTGACTCCAGGTGGAACCAATTAGCTTTTGGCTGTTGAAAACAAAAACTTACATGATAAAATGCATTCAAAACCTTAAAGTCCATAGAGAATGTCCAGAAAACACAAACACACACAGAGGCTGTAGCAAGATCTGGGATTGAGATAGCCACAACACACCAGATAGTTTTGTTTTCATCCAGGAGTATCTGGACTAATTGTTGTGGATTTCGGGTGAAATTTAACCAAAAATCACCGTGAAAGTGGTTTTGGAGAAAATCACAATCTTCCTGTTCGGCAAATGCATCCAATGTCATGTTGACAGAAAGAAATATCATGTTTTCTCAGGTTTCTGAAGCTTTCTTCCTAGAAAACTCGAATGTGTGGAGTATTTGACTCCAGGTGGAACCAATTAGCGTTTGCCAGCAGAAAACAAAAAGGGTCCTGCTAAAATGCATTCAAAACCTTAAAGTCCATAGAGAATGTCCAGAAAGCAGAAACACACACAGAGGCTGTAGCAAGATCTGGGATTGAGATAGCCACAACACACCAGATAGTTTTGTTTTCATACAGGAGTATCTGGACAAATTGTTGTGGATTTCGGGTGAAATTTAACCAAAAATCACCGTGAAAGTGGTTTTGGAGGAAATCACAATCATCCTGTTCGGCAAATGCATCCAATGTCATGTTTACGAATAAAAATATCATATTTTCTCAGGTTTCTGAAGCTTTCTTCCTAAAAAACTCGAATGTGTGGAGTATTTGACTCCAGGTGGAACCAATTAGCGTTTGGCAGCTAAAAACAAAAACTTACATGCTAAAATGCATTCAAAACCGTAAAGTCCATAGAGAATGTCCAGAAAACACAAACAAACAAAAGGCTGTAGCAAGATCAGGGATTGAGATAGCCACAACACACCAGATAGTTTTGTTTTCATCCAGGAGTATCTGGACAAATTGTTGTGGATTTCGGGTGAAATTTAACCAAAAATCACCGTGAAAGAGGTTTTGGAGAAAAGCACAATCTTCCTGTTCGGCAAATGCATCCAATGTCATGGTTACAGAAAGAAATATCATGTTTTCTCAGGTTTCTGAAGCTTTCTTCCTAGAAAACTCGAATGTGTGGAGTATTTGACTCCAGGTGGAACCAATTAGCTTTTTTCAGCTAAAAACAAAATCTTACATGCTAAAATGCATTCAAAACCTTAAAGTCCATAGAGAATATCCAGAAAACACAAACACACACAGAGGCTGTAGCAAGATCTGTGATTGACATAGCGACAAATCACCAGATAGTTTTGTTTTCATCCAGGAGTATCTGGACAAATTGTTGGGGATTTCGGGTGAAATTTAACCAAAAATCACCGTGAAAGTGGTTTTGGAGAAAAGCACAATCATCCTGTTCGGCAAATGCATCCAATGTCATGTTTACGAATAAAAATATCATATTTTCTCAGGTTTCTGAAGCTTTCTTCCTAGAAAACTCGAATGTGTGGAGTATTTGACTCCAGGTGGAACCAATTAGCTTTTTTCAGCTAAAAACAAAAACTTACATACTAAAATGCATTCAAAACCCTAAAGTCCATAGAGAATGTCCAGAAAACACAAACAAACCAAGAGGCTGTAGCAAGATCTGGGATTGAGATAGCCACAACACACCAGATAGTTTTGTTTGCATCCAGGAGTATCCAGAATAATTGTTGTGGATTTCCGGTGAAATTTAACCAAAAATCACCGTGAAAGTGGTTTTGGAGAAAAGCACAATCTTCCTGTTCGGCAAATGCATCCAATGTCATGTTTACAAATACAAATATCATGTTTTCTCAGATTTCTGAAGCTTTCTTCCTAGAAAACTCGAATGTGTGGAGTATTTGACTCCAGGTGGAACCAATTAGCGTTTGCCAGCAGAAAACAAACAGGGTCCTGCTAAAATGCAATCAAAACCTTAAAGTCCATAGAGAATATCCAGAAAACACAAACACACACAGAGGCTGTAGCAAGATCTGTGATTGACATAGCGACAAATCACCAGATAGCTTTTGGTTTTCATCCAGGTGTATTTGGACAAATTGTTGTGGATTTTGGGTGAAATTTAACCAAAAATCACCGTGAAAGTGGTTTTGGAGAAAAGCACAATCTTCCTGTTCGGCAAATGCATCCAATGTCATGGTTACAGAAAGAAATATCATGTTTTCTCAGGTTTCTGAAGCTTTCTTCCTAGAAAACTCGAATGTGTGGAGGATTTGACTCCAGGTGGAACCAATTAGCTTTTGGCTGTTGAAAACAAAAACTTACATGCTAAAATGCATTCAAAACCGTAAAGTCCATAGAGAATGTCCAGAAAACACAAACACACACAGAGGCTGTAGCAAGATCTGGGATTGAGATAGCTACAAATCACCAGATAGTTTTTTGTTTTCATCCAGGAGTATCTGGACAAATTGTTGTGGATTTCGGGTCAAATTTTACCAAAATCACCGTGAAAGTGGTTTTGGGGAAAATCACAATCTTCCTGTTTGGAAAATGTATCCAATGCCATGTTTACAGAAAGAAATATCATGTTTTCTCAGGTTTCTGAAGCTTTCTTCCTAGAAAACTCGAATGTGTGGAGGATTTGACTCCAGGTGGAACCAATTAGCTTTTTCAGCTAAAAACAAATCTTTCATGCTAAAATGCATTCAAAACCTTAAAGTCCATAGAGAATGTCCAGAAAACACAAACACACACAGAGGCTGTAGCAAGATCTGGGATTGAGATAGCCACAACACACCAGATAGTTTTCTTTTCATCCAGGAGTATCTGGACTAATTGTTGTGGATTTTGTGTGAAATTTAACCAAAAATCACAGTGAAAGTGGTTTTGGAGAAAATCACAATCATCCTGTTCGGCAAATGCATCCAATGTCATGGTTACAGAAAGAAATATCATGTTTTCTCAGGTTTCTGAAGCTTTCTTCCTAGAAAACTCGAATGTGTGGAGTATTTGACTCCAGGTGGAACCAATTAGCTTTTTTCAGCTAAAAACAAAAACTTACATGCTAAAATGCATTCAAAACCTTAAAGTCCATAGAGAATATCCAGAAAACACAAACACACACAGAGGCTGTAGCAAGATCTGGGATTGAGATATCGACAACACAGCAGATCGTTTTGTTTTCATCCAGGAGTATCTGGACAAATTGTTGTGGATTTCGGGTGAAATTTAACCAAAAATCACCGTGAAAGTGGTTTTGGAGAAAAGCACAATGTTCCTGTTCCGCAAATGCATCCAATGTCATGTTTACAAATAAAAATATCATGTTTTCTCAGGTTTCTGAAGCTTTCCTCCTAGAAAACTCGAATGTGTGGAGGATTTGACTCCAGGTGGAAGCAATTAGGTTTTGGCAGCTAAAAACAAAAACTTACATGCTAAAATGCATTCAAAACCATAAAGTCCATAGAGAATGTCCAGAAAACACAAAAAAACAAAGAGGCTGTAGCAAAATCTGGGATTGAGATAGCCACAACCCACCTGATAGTTTTGTTTTCATCCAGGAGTATCTGGACAAATTGTTGTGGATTTCGGGTGAAATTTAACCAAAAATCACCGTCAAACTGGTTTTGGAGAAAATTGCAATATTCCTGTACGGGAAATGCATCCAATTTCATGTTTACAGAAGGAAATATCATGTTTTCTCAGGTTTCTGAAGCTTTCTTCCTAGAAAACACGAATGTGTGGAGTATTTGACTCCAGGTGGTACCAATTAGCGTTTGCCAGCAGAAAACAAAAAGAGTCCTGTTAAAATGCATTGAAAACCGTAAAGTCGATCGAGAATATCCAGAAAACACAAACACACACAGAGGCTGTAGCAAGATCTGGGATTGAGATAGCTACAAATCACCAGATAGTTTTGTTTTCATCCAGGAGTATCTGGACAAATTGTTGTGGATTTCAGGTGAAATTTAACGAAAAATCACCGTGAAAGTGGTTTTGGAGAAAAGCACAATCTTCCTGTTCGGCAAATGAATCCAATGTCATGTTTACAGAAAGAAATATCATGTTTCTTAGGTTTCTGAAGCTTTCTTCCTAGAAAACTCGAATGTGTGGAGTATTTGACTCCAGGTGGAACCAATTAGCGTTTGCCAGCAGAAAACAAAAAGGGTCCTGCTAAAATGCATTCAAAACCTTAAAGTCCATAGAGAATATCCAGAAAACACAAACACACACAGAGGCTGTAGCATGATCTGGAATTGAGATAGCCACAACACACCAGATAGTTTTCTTTTCATCCAGGAGTATCTGGACAAATTGTTGTGTATTTTGGGTGAAATTTATCCAAAATCACCGTGAAAGTGGTTTTGGAGAAAAGCACAATGTTCCTGTTCGGCAAATGCATCTAATGTCATGTTTACCAATAAAAATATCATGTTTTCTCAGGTTTCTGAAGCTTTCTTCCTAGAAAACTCGAATGTGTGGCGTATTTGACTCCAGGTGGAACCAATTAGCGTTTGCCAGCAGAAAACAAAAAGGGTCCTGCTAAAATGCACTCAAAACCTTAAAGTCCATAGAGAATATCCAGAAAACACAAACACACACAGAGGCTGTAGCAAGATCTGGGATTGAGATAGCTACAAATCACCAGATAGTTTTTTGTTTTCATCCAGGAGTATCTGGACAAATTGTTGTGGATTTCGGGTGAAATTTAACCAAAAATCACCGTGAAAGAGGTTTTGGAGAAAAGTACAATCTTCCTGTTCGGCAAATGCATCCAATGTCATGTTTACAGAAAGAAATATCATGTTTACTCAGGTTTCTGAAGCTTTCTTCCTAGAAAACTCGAATGTGTGGAGTATTTGACTCCAGGTGGAACCAATTAGCGTTTGGCAGCTAAAAACAAAAAATTACATGCTAAAATGCACTCAAAACCGTAAAGTCCATAGAATGTCCGGAAAACACAAACACACACAGAGGCTGTAGCAAGATCTGGGATTGAGATAGCCACAACACACCAGATAGTTTTGTTTTCATCCAGGAGTATCTGGACAAATTGTTGTGGATTTCCGGTGAAATTTAACCAAAAATCACCGTCAAAATGGTTTTGGAGAAAATCGCAATATTCCTGTTCAGCAAATGCATCCAATGTCATGTTTACAGAAAGAAATATCATGTTTTCTCAGGTTTCTGAAGCTTTCTTCCTAGAAAACTCGAATGTGTGGAGGATTTGACTCCAGGTGGAACCAATTAGCTTTTTTCAGCTAAAAACAAAAAGTTACATGCTAAAATGCATTCAAAACGTTAAAGTCCATAGAGAATGTCCAGAAAACTCAAACAAACAAAGAGGCTGTAGCAAGATCTGGGATTGAGATAGCCACAACACACCAGACAGTTTTGTTTGCATCCAGGAGTATCCAGACTAATTGTTGTGGATTTCCGGTGAAATTTAACCAAAAATCACCGTCAAAATGGTTTTGGAGAAAATCGCAATATTCCTGTTCAGCAAATGCATCCAATTTTATGTTTACAGAAGGAAATATAATGTTATCTCAGGTTTCTGAAGCTTTCTTCCTAGAAAACTCGAATGTGTGGAGTATTTGACTCCAGGTGGAACCAATTAGCGTTTGCCAGCAGAAAACAAAAAGGGTCCTGCTAAAATGCATTCAAAACCTTAAAGTACATAGAGAATATCCAGAAAACACAAACACACACAGAGGCTGTAGCAAGATCTGGGATTGAGATAGGCACAACACACCAGATAGTTTTGTTTTCATCCAGGAGTATCTGGACAAATTGTTGTGTATTTTGGGTGAAATTTAACCAAAAATCACTGTGAAAGTGGTTTGGAGAAAAGCACAATCTTTCTGTTCTGCAAATGCATCCAATGTCATGTTTACAAATAAAAATATCATGTTTTCTCAGGTTTCTGAAGCATTCTTCCTGGAAAACTCGAATGTGTGGAGTATTTGACTCCAGGTGGAACCAATTAGCGTTTGCCAGCAGAAAACAAAATGGGTCCTGCTAAAATGCATTCAAAACCTTAAAGTCCATAGAGAATATCCAGAAAACAGAAACACACACAGAGGCTGTAGCAAGATCTGGGATTGAGATAGCCACAACACACCAGATAGTTTTGTTTTCATCCAGGAGTATCTGAACAAATTGTTGTGTATTTTGGGTGAAATTTATCCAAAATAACCGTGAAAGTGGTTTTGGAGAAAAGCTCAATCATCCTGTTTGGCAAATGCATCCAATGTCATGTTTACGAATAAAAATATCATATTTTCTCAGGTTTCTGAAGCTTTCTTCCTAGAAATCTCGAATGTGTGGAGTATTTGACTCCAGGTGGAACCAATTAGCGTTTGGCAGCTAAAAACAAAAACTTACATGCTAAAATGCATTCAAAACCGTAAAGTCCATAGAGAATGTCCAGAAAACACAAACAAACAAAGAGGCAGTAGCAAAATCTGGGATTGAGATAGCCACAACACACCAGATAGTTTTGTTTTCATCCAGGAGTATCTGGACAAATTGTTGTGGATTTCGGGTGAAATTTAACCAAAAATCACCGTGAAAGTGGTTTTCGAAAAAAAAGCACAATCTTCCTGTTCAGCAAATGCATCCAATGTCATGTTTACAGAAAGAAATATCATGTTTTCTCAGGTTTCTGAAGCTTTCTTCCTAGAAAACTCGAATGTGTGGAGGATTTGACTCCAGGTGGAACCAATTAGCTTTTTTCAGCTAAAAACAAAAAGTTACATGCTAAAATGCATTCAAAACCTTAAAGTCCATAGAGAATGTCCAGAAAACTAAAACAAACAAAGAGGCTGTAGCAAGATCTGGGATTGAGATAGCCACAACACACCAGACAGTTTTGTTTGCATCCAGGAGTATCCAGACTTATTGTTGTGGATTTCCGGTGAAATTTAACCAAAAATCACCGTGAAAGTGGTTTTGGAGAACATCACAATCTTCCTGTTCGGAAAATGCATCCAATGTCATGTTTACAAATACAAATATCATGTTTTCTCAGATTTCTGAAGCTTTCTTCCTAGAAAACTCGAATGTGTGGAGTATTTGACTCCAGGTGGAACCAATTAGCGTTTGCCAGCAGAAAACAAACAGGGTCCTGCTAAAATGCAATCAAAACCTTAATGTCCATAGAGAATATCCAGAAAACACAAACACACACAGAGGCTGTAGCAAGATCTGTGATTGACATAGCGACAAATCACCAGATAGCTTTTGGTTTTCATCCAGGTGTATTTGGACAAATTGTTGTGGATTTCGGGTGAAATTTAACCAAAAATCACCGTGAAAGTGGTTTTGGAGAAAAGCACAATCTTCCTGTTCGGCAAATGCATCCAATGTCATGGTTACAGAAAGAAATATCATGTTTTCTCAGGTTTCTGAAGCTTTCTTCCTAGAAAACTCGAATGTGTGGAGTATTTGACTCCAGGTAGAACCAATTAGCGTTTGCCAGCAGAAAACAAACAGGGTCCTGCTAAAATGCACTCAAAACCTTAAAGTCCATAGAGAATATCCAGAAAACACAAACACACACAGAGGCTGTAGGAAGATCTGGGATTGAGATAGCTACAAATCACCAGATAGTTTTTTGTTTTCATCCAGGAGTATCTGGACAAATTGTTGTGGATTTCGGGTCAAATTTTACCAAAATCACCGTGAAAGTGGTTTTGGGGAAAATCACAATCTTCCTGTTTGGAAAATGTATCCAATGTCATGTTTACAGAAAGAAATATCATGTTTACTCAGGTTTCTGAAGCTTTCTTCCTAGAAAACTCGAATGTGTGGAGTATTTGACTCCAGGTGGAACCAATTAGCTTTTTTCAGCTAAAAACAAAAACTTACATGCTAAAATGCATTCAAAACCTTAAAGTCCATAGAGAATATCCAGAAAACACAAACACACACAGAGGCTGTAGCAAGATCTGGGATTGAGATATCCACAACACACCAGATAGTTTTGTTTTCATCCAGGAGTATCTGGACAAATTGTTGTGGATTTCGGGTGAAATTTAACCAAAAATCACCGTGAAAGTGGTTTTGGAGAAAAGCACAATGTCCTGTTCCGCAAATGCATCCAATGTCATGTTTACAAATAAAAATATCATGTTTTCTCAGGTTTCTGAAGCTTTCCTCCTAGAAAACTCGAATGTGTGGAGGAATTGACTCCAGGTGGAAGCAATTAGGTTTTGGCAGCTAAAAAGAAAAACTTACATGCTAAAATGCATTCAAAACCATAAAGTCCATAGAGAATGTCCAGAAAACACAAAAAAACAAAGAGGCTGTAGCAAAATCTGGGATTGAGATAGCCACAACCCACCTGATAGTTTTGTTTTCATCCAGGAGTATCTGGACAAATTGTTGTGGATTTCGGGTGAAATTTAACCAAAAATCACCGTCAAACTGGTTTTGGAGAAAATTTCAATATTCCTGTACGGGAAATGCATCCAATTTCATGTTTACAGAAGGAAATATCATGTTTTCTCAGGTTTCTGAAGCTTTCTTCCTAGAAAACACGAATGTGTGGAGTATTTGACTCCAGGTGGTACCAATTAGCGTTTGCCAGCAGAAAACAAAAAGAGTCCTGTTAAAATGCATTGAAAACCGTAAAGTCGATCGAGAATATCCAGAAAACACAAACACACACAGAGGCTGTAGCAAGATCTGGGATTGAGATAGCTACAAATCACCAGATAGTTTTGTTTTCATCCAGGAGTATCTGGACAAATTGTTGTGGATTTCAGGTGAAATTTAACCAAAAATCACCGTGAAAGTGGTTTTGGAGAAAAGCACAATCTTCCTGTTCGGCAAATGAATCCAATGTCATGTTTACAGAAAGAAATATCATGTTTCTTAGGTTTCTGAAGCTTTCTTCCTAGAAAACTCGAATGTGTGGAGTATTTGACTCCAGGTGGAACCAATTAGCGTTTGCCAGCAGAAAACAAAAAGGGTCATGCTAAAATGCATTCAAAACCTTAAAGTCCATAGAGAATATCCAGAAAACACAAACACACACAGAGGCTGTAGCATGATCTGGAATTGAGATAGCCACAACACACCAGATAGTTTTCTTTTCATCCAGGAGTATCTGGACAAATTGTTGTGTATTTTGGGTGAAATTTATCCAAAATCACCGTGAAAGTGGTTTTGGAGAAAAGCACAATGTTCCTGTTCGGCAAATGCATCCAATGTCATGTTTACCAATAAAAATATCATGTTTTCTCAGGTTTCTGAAGCTTTCTTCCTAGAAAACTCGAATGTGTGGCGTATTTGACTCCTGGTGGAACCAATTAGCGTTTGCCAGCAGAAAACAAAAAGGGTCCTGCTAAAATGCACTCAAAACCTTAAAGTCCATAGAGAATATCCAGAAAACACAAACACACACAGAGGCTGTAGCAAGATCTGGGATTGAGATAGCTACAAATCACCAGATAGTTTTTTGTTTTCATCCAGGAGTATCTGGACAAATTGTTGTGGATTTCGGGTGAAATTTAACCAAAAATCACCGTGAAAGAGGTTTTGGAGAAAAGCACAATCTTCCTGTTCGGCAAATGCATCCAATGTCATGTTTACAGAAAGAAATATCATGTTTACTCAGGTTTCTGAAGCTTTCTTCCTAGAAAACTCGAATGTGTGGAGTATTTGACTCCAGGTGGAACCAATTAGCTTTTGGAAGCTAAAAACAAAAAATTACATGCTAAAATGCACTCAAAACCGTAAAGTCCATAGAATGTCCGGAGAACACAAACACACACAGAGGCTGTAGCAAGATCTGGGATTGAGATAGCCACAACACACCAGATAGTTTTGTTTTCATCCAGGAGTATCTGGACAAATTGTTGTGGATTTCCGGTGAAATTTAACCAAAAATCACCGTCAAAATGGTTTTGGAGAAAATCGCAATATTCCTGTTCAGCAAATGCATCCAATTTTATGTTTACAGAAGGAAATATCATGTTATCTCAGGTTTCTGAAGCTTTCTTCCTAGAAAACTCGAATGTGTGGAGTATTTGACTCCAGGTGGAACCAATTAGCGTTTGCCAGCAGAAAACAAAAAGGGTCCTGCTAAAATGCATTCAAAACCTTAAAGTCCATAGAGAATATCCAGAAAACAGAAACACACACAGAGGCTGTAGCAAGATCTGGGATTGAGATAGGCACAACACACCAGATAGTTTTGTTTTCATCCAGGAGTATCTGGACAAATTGTTGTGTATTTTGGGTGAAATTTAACCAAAAATCACTGTGAAAGTGGTTTGGAGAAAAGCACAATCTTTCTGTTCAGCAAATGAATCCAATGTCATGTTTACAAAAAAAAATATCATGTTTTCTCAGGTTTCTGAAGCATTCTTCCTAGAAAACTCGAATGTGTGGAGTATTTGACTCCAGGTGGAACCAATTAGCGTTTGCCAGCAGAAAACAAACAGGGTCCTGCTAAAATGCACTCAAAACCTTAAAGTCCATAGAGAATATCCAGAAAACACAAACACACACAGAGGCTGTAGCAAGATCTGGGATTGAGATAGCCACAACACACCAGATAGTTTTGTTTTCATCCAGGAGTATCTGGACAAATTGTTGTGGATTTCGGGTGAAATTTATCCAAAATAACCGTGAAAGTGGTTTTGGAGAAAAGCACAATCATCCTGTTTGGCAAATGCATCCAATGTCATGTTTACGAATAAAAATATCATATTTTCTCAGGTTTCTGAAGCTTTCTTCCTAGAAATCTCGAATGTGTGGAGTATTTGATTCCAGGTGGAACCAATTAGCTTTTTTCAGCTAAAAACAAAAAGTTACATGCTAAAATGCATTCAAAACCTTAAAGTCCATAGAGATTGTCCAGAAAACTCAAACAAACAAAGAGGCTGTAGCAAGATCTGGGATTGAGATAGCCACAACACACCAGATAGTTTTGTTTGCATCCAGGAGTATCCAGACTAATTGTTGTGGATTTCCGGTGAAATTTAACCAAAAATCACCGTGAAAGTGGTTTTGGAGAAAATCACAATCTTCCTGTTCGGAAAATGCATCCAATGTCATGTTTACAAATACAAATATCATGTTTTCTCAGATTTCTGAAGCTTTCTTCCTAGAAAACTCGAATGTGAGGAGTATTTGACGCCAGGTGGAACCAATTAGCGTTTGCCAGCAGAAAACAAACCGGGTCCTGCTAAAATGCAATCAAAACCTTAAAGTCCATAGAGAATATCCAGAAAACATAAACACACACAGAAGCTGTAGCAAGATCTGGGATTGAGATAGCCACAACACACCAGATAGTTTTGTTTTCATCCAGGAGTATCTGGACAAATTGTTGTGGATTTCGGGTGAAATTTAACCAAAAATCACCGTGAAAGTGGTTTTGGAGGAAATCACAATGTTCCTGTTCGGCAAATGCATCCAATGTCATGTTTACAGAAAGAAATATCATGTTTTCTCAGGTTTCTGAAGCTTTCTTCCTAGAAAACTCGAATGTGTGGAGTATTTGACTCCAGGTGGTACCAATTAGCGTTTGCCAGCAGAAAACAAAAAGAGTCCTGTTAAAATGCATTGAAAACCGTAAAGTCGATCGAGAATATCCAGAAAACACAAACACACACAGAGGCTGTAGCAAGATCTGGGATTGAGATAGCTACAAATCACCAGATAGTTTTGTTTTCATCCAGGAGTATCTGGACCAATTGTTGTGTATTTTGGGTGAAATTTAACCAAAAATCACCGTGAAAGTGGTTTTGGAGAAAAGCACAATCTTCCTGTTCGGCAAATGAATCCAATGTCATGTTTACAGAAAGAAATATCATGTTTCTTAGGTTTCTGAAGCTTTCTTCCTAGAAAACTCGAATGTGTGGAGTATTTGACTCCAGGTGGAACCAATTAGCGTTTGCCAGCAGAAAACAAACAGGGTCCTGCTAAAATGCACTCAAAACCTTAAAGTCCATAGAGAATATCCAGAAAACAGAAACACACACAGAGGCTGTAGCAAGATCTGGGATTGAGATAGCTACAAATCACCAGATAGTTTTTTGTTTTCATCCAGGAGTATCTGGACAAATTGTTGTGGATTTCGGGTCAAATTTTACCAAAATCACCGTGAAAGTGGTTTTGGGGAAAATCACAATCTTCCTGTTTGGAGAATGTATCCAATGTCATGTTTACAGAAAGAAATATCATGTTTTCTCAGGTTTCTGAAGCTTTCTTCCTAGAAAACTCGAATGTGTGGAGTATTTGACTCCAGGTGGAACCAATTAGCTTTTTTCAGCTAAAAACAAAAACTTACATGCTAAAATGCATTCAAAACCGTAAAGTCGATAGAGAATATCCAGAAAACACAAACACACACAGAGGCTGTAGCAAGATCTGGGATTGAGATAGCCACAACACAGCAGATCGTTTTGTTTTCATCCAGGAGTATCTGGACAAATTGTTGTGGATTTTGGGTGAAATTTAACCAAAAATCACCGTGAAAGTGGTTTTGGGAAAAGCACAATGTTCCTGTTCCGTAAATGCATCCAATGTCATGTTTACAAATAAAAATATCATGTTTTCTCAGGTTTCTGAAGCTTTCCTCCTAGAAAACTCGAATGTGTGGAGGATTTGACTCCAGGTGGAACCAATTACCTTTTGGCAGCTAAAAACAAAAACTTACATGCTAAAATGCATTCAAAACCGTAAAGTCCATAGAGAATGTCCAGAAAACACAAAAAAACAAAGAGGCTGTAGCAAAATCTGGGATTGAGATAGCCACAACCCACCTGATAGTTTTGTTTTCATCCAGCAGTATCTGGACAAATTGTTGTGGATTTCCGGTGAAATTTAACCAAAAATCACAGTCAAACTGGTTTTGGAGAAAATTGCAATATTCCGGTACGGGAAATGCATCCAATTTCATGTTTACAGAAGGAAATATCATGTTATCTCAGGTTTCTGAAGCTTTCTTCCTAGAAAACACGAATGTGTGGAGTATTTGACTCCAGGTGGTACCAATTAGCGTTTGCCAGCAGAAAACAAAAAGAGTCCTGTTAAAATGCATTGAAAACCGTAAAGTCGATCGAGAATATCCAGAAAACACAAACACACACAGAGGCTGTAGCAAGATCTGGGATTGAGATAGCTACAAATCACCAGATAGTTTTGTTTTCATCCAGGAGTATCTGGACCAATTGTTGTGTATTTTGGGTGAAATTTAACCAAAAATCACCGTGAAAGTGGTTTTGGAGAAAAGCACAATCTTCCTGTTCGGCAAATGAATCCAATGTCATGTTTACAGAAAGAAATATCATGTTTCTTAGGTTTCTGAAGCTTTCTTCCTAGAAAACTCGAATGTGTGGAGTATTTGACTCCAGGTGGAACCAATTAGCGTTTGCCAGCAGAAAACAAAAAGGGTCATGCTAAAATGCATTCCAAACCTTAAAGTCCATAGAGAATATCCAGAAAACACAAACACACACAGAGGCTGTAGCAAGATCTGGGATTGAGATAGCCACAACACACCAGATCGTTTTGTTTTCATCCAGGAGTATCTGGACAAATTGTTGTGGATTTTCGGTGAAATTTAACCAAAAATCACCGTGAAAGTGGTTTTGGAGGAAATCACAATGTTCCTGTTCGGCAAATGCATCCAATGTCATGTTTACAGAAAGAAATATCATGTTTTCTCAGGTTTCTGAAGCTTTCTTCCTAGAAAACTCGAATGTGTGGAGTATTTGACTCCAGGTAGAACCAATTAGCGTTTGCCAGCAGAAAACAAAAAGGGTCCTGCTAAAATGCACTCAAAACCTTAAAGTCCATAGAGAATATCCAGAAAACACAAACACACACAGAGGCTGTAGCAAGATCTGGGATTGAGATAGCTACAAATCACCAGATAGTTTTTTGTTTTCATCCAGGAGTATCTGGACAAATTGTTGTGGATTTCGGGTCAAATTTTACCAAAATGACCGTGAAAGTGGTTTTGGGGAAAATCACAATCTTCCTGTTTGGAAAATGTATCCAATGTCATGTTTACAGAAAGAAATATCATGTTTTCTCAGGTTTCTGAAGCTTTCTTCCTAGAAAACTCGAATGTGTGGAGTATTTGACTCCAGGTGGAACCAATTAGCTTTTTTCAGCTAAAAACAAAAACTTACATGCTAAAATGCATTCAAAACCGTAAAGTCGATAGAGAATATCCAGAAAACACAAACACACACAGAGGCTGTAGCAAGATCTGGGATTGAGATATCCACAACACAGCAGATCGTTTTGTTTTCATCCAGGAGTATCTGGACAAATTGTTGTGTATTTTGGGTGAAATTTAGTCAAAATCACCGTGAAAGTGGTTTTGGAGAAAAGCACAATGCTCCTGTGCCGCAAATGCATCCAATGTCATGTTTACAAATAAAAATATCATGTTTTCTCAGGTTTCTGAAGCTTTCCTCCTAGAAAACTCGAATGTGTGGAGGATTTGACTCCAGGTGGAACCAATTAGCTTTTGGCAGCTAAAAACAAAAACTTACATGCTAAAATGCATTCAAAACCATAAAGTCCATAGAGAATGTCCAGAAAACACAAAAAAACAAAGAGGCTGTAGCAAAATCTGGGATTGAGATAGCCACAACCCACCTGATAGTTTTGTTTTCATCCAGCAGTATCTGGACAAATTGTTGTGGATTTCCAGTGAAATTTAACCAAAAATCACCGTCAAACTGGTTTTGGAGAAAATTGCAATATTCCTGTACGGGAAATGCATCCAATTTCATGTTTACAGAAGGAAATATCATATTTTCTCAGGTTTCTGAAGCTTTCTTCCTAGAAAACACGAATGTGTGGAGTATTTGACTCCAGGTGGTACCAATTAGCGTTTGCCAGCAGAAAACAAAAAGAGTCCTGTTAAAATGCATTGAAAACCGTAAAGTCGATCGAGAATATCCAGAAAACACAAACACACACAGAGGCTGTAGCAAGATCTGGGATTGAGATAGCTACAAATCACCAGATATGTTTGTTTTCATCCAGGAGTATCTGGACAAATTGTTGTGTATTTCAGGTGAAATTTAACCAAAAATCACCGTGAAAGTGGTTTTGGAGAAAAGCACAATCTTCCTGTTCGGCAAATGAATCCAATGTCATGTTTACAGAAAGAAATATCATGTTTCTTAGGTTTCTGAAGCTTTCTTCCTAGAAAACTCGAATGTGTGGAGTATTTGACTCCAGGTGGAACCAATTAGCGTTTGCCAGCAGAAAACAAAAAGGGTCATGCTAAAATGCATTCAAAACCTTAAAGTCCATAGAGAATATCCAGAAAACAGAAACACACACAGAGGCTGTAGCAAGATCTGGGATTGAGATAGCCACAACACACCAGATCGTTTTGTTTTCATCCAGGAGTATCTGGACAAATTGTTGTGGATTTTCGGTGAAATTTAACCAAAAATCACCGTGAAAGTGGTTTTGGAGGAAATCACAATGTTCCTGTTCGGCAAATGCATCCAATGTCATGTTTACAGAAAGAAATATCATGTTTTCTCAGGTTTCTGAAGCTTTCTTCCTAGAAAACTCGAATGTGTGGAGTATTTGACTCCAGGTAGAACCAATTAGCGTTTGCCAGCAGAAAACAAAAAGGGTCCTGCTAAAATGCACTCAAAACCTTAAAGTCCATAGAGAATATCCAGAAAACACAAACACACACAGAGGCTGTAGCAAGATCTGGGATTGAGATAGCTACAAATCACCAGATAGTTTTTTGTTTTCATCCAGGAGTATCTGGACAAATTGTTGTGGATTTCGGGTCAAATTTTACCAAAATGACCGTGAAAGTGGTTTTGGGGAAAATCACAATCTTCCTGTTTGGAAAATGTATCCAATGTCATGTTTACAGAAAGAAATATCATGTTTTCTCAGGTTTCTGAAGCTTTCTTCCTAGAAAACTCGAATGTGTGGAGTATTTGACTCCAGGTGGAACCAATTAGCTTTTTTCAGCTAAAAACAAAAACTTACATGCTAAAATGCATTCAAAACCGTAAAGTCGATAGAGAATATCCAGAAAACACAAACACACACAGAGGCTGTAGCAAGATCTGGGATTGAGATATCCACAACACAGCAGATCGTTTTGTTTTCATCCAGGAGTATCTGGACCAATTGTTGTGTATTTTGGGTGAAATTTAGTCAAAATCACCGTGAAAGTGGTTTTGGAGAAAAGCACAATGTTCCTGTGCCGCAAATGCATCCAATGTCATGTTTACAAATAAAAATATCATGTTTTCTCAGGTTTCTGAAGCTTTCCTCCTAGAAAACTCGAATGTGTGGAGGATTTGACTCCAGGTGGAACCAATTAGCTTTTGGCAGCTAAAAACAAAAACTTACATGCTAAAATGCATTCAAAACCATAAAGTCCATAGAGAATGTCCAGAAAACACAAAAAAACAAAGAGGCTGTAGCAAAATCTGGGATTGAGATAGCCACAACCCACCTGATAGTTTTGTTTTCATCCAGCAGTATCTGGACAAATTGTTGTGGATTTCCAGTGAAATTTAACCAAAAATCACCGTCAAACTGGTTTTGGAGAAAATTGCAATATTCCTGTACGGGAAATGCATCCAATTTCATGTTTACAGAAGGAAATATCATATTTTCTCAGGTTTCTGAAGCTTTCTTCCTAGAAAACACGAATGTGTGGAGTATTTGACTCCAGGTGGTACCAATTAGCGTTTGCCAGCAGAAAACAAAAAGAGTCCTGTTAAAATGCATTGAAAACCGTAAAGTCGATCGAGAATATCCAGAAAACACAAACACACACAGAGGCTGTAGCAAGATCTGGGATTGAGATAGCTACAAATCACCAGATAGTTTTGTTTTCATCCAGGAGTATCTGGACAAATTGTTGTGTATTTTGGGTGAAATTTAACCAAAAATCACCGTGAAAGTGGTTTTGGAGAAAAGCACAATCTTCCTGTTCGGCAAATGAATCCAATGTCATGTTTACAGAAAGAAATATCATGTTTCTTAGGTTTCTGAAGCTTTCTTCCTAGAAAACTCGAATGTGTGGAGTATTTGACTCCAGGTGGAACCAATTAGCGTTTGCCAGCAGAAAACAAAAAGGGTCATGCTAAAATGCATTCAAAACCTTAAAGTCCATAGAGAATATCCAGAAAACAGAAACACACACAGAGGCTGTAGCAAGATCTGGGATTGAGATAGCCACAACACACCAGATCGTTTTGTTTTCATCCAGGAGTATCTGGACAAATTGTTGTGGATTTTGGGTGAAATTTAACCAAAAATCACCGTGAAAGTGGTTTTGGAGGAAATCACAATGTTCCTGTTCGGCAAATGCATCCAATGTCATGTTTACAGAAAGAAATATCATGTTTTCTCAGGTTTCTGAAGCTTTCTTCCTAGAAAACTCGAATGTGTGGAGTATTTGACTCCAGGTAGAACCAATTAGCGTTTGCCAGCAGAAAACAAAAAGAGTCCTGTTAAAATGCATTGAAAACCGTAAAGTCGATCGAGAATATCCAGAAAACACAAACACACACAGAGGCTGTAGCAAGATCTGGGATTGAGATAGCTACAAATCACCAGATAGTTTTTTGTTTTCATCCAGGAGTATCTGGACAAATTGTTGTGGATTTCGGGTCAAATTTTACCAAAATCACCGTGAAAGTGGTTTTGGGGAAAATCACAATCTTCCTGTTTGGAAAATGTATCCAATGTCATGTTTACAGAAAGAAATATCATGTTTTCTCAGGTTTCTGAAGCTTTCTTCCTAGAAAACTCGAATGTGTGGAGTATTTGACTCCAGGTGGAACCAATTAGCTTTTTTCAGCTAAAAACAAAAACTTACATGCTAAAATGCATTCAAAACCGTAAAGTCGATAGAGAATATCCAGAAAACACAAACACACACAGAGGCTGTAGCAAGATCTGGGATTGAGATATCCACAACACAGCAGATCGTTTTGTTTTCATCCAGGAGTATCTGGACAAATTGTTGTGGATTTTGGGTGAAATTTAACCAAAAATCACCGTGAAAGTGGTTTTGGGAAAAGCACAATGTTCCTGTTCCGCAAATGCATCCAATGTCATGTTTACAAATAAAAATATCATGTTTTCTTAGGTTTCTGAAGCTTTCCTCCTAGAAAACTCGAATGTGTGGAGGATTTGACTCCAGGTGGAACCAATTAGCTTTTGGCAGCTAAAAACAAAAACTTACATGCTAAAATGCATTCAAAACCATAAAGTCCATAGAGAATGTCCAGAAAACACAAAAAAACAAAGAGGCTGTAGCAAAATCTGGGATTGAGATAGCCACAACCCACCTGATAGTTTTGTTTTCATCCAGGAGTATCTGGACAAATTGTTGTGGATTTCCAGTGAAATTTAACCAAAAATCACCGTCAAACTGGTTTTGGAGAAAATTGCAATATTCCTGTACGGGAAATGCATCCAATTTCATGTTTACAGAAGGAAATATCATGTTTTCTCAGGTTTCTGAAGCTTTCTTCCTAGAAAACTCGAATGTGTGGAGTATTTGACTCCAGGTGGTACCAATTAGCGTTTGCCAGCAGAAAACAAAAAGAGTCCTGTTAAAATGCATTGAAAACCGTAAAGTCCATAGAGAATATCCAGAAAACACAAACACACACAGAGGCTGTAGCAAGATCTGGGATTGAGATAGCTACAAATCACCAGATAGTTTTGTTTTCATCCAGGAGTATCTGGACAAATTGTTGTGTATTTTGGGTGAAATTTAACCAAAAATCACCGTGAAAGTGGTTTTGGAGAAAAGCACAATCTTCCTGTTCGGCAAATGAATCCAATGTCATGTTTACAGAAAGAAATATCATGTTTCTTAGGTTTCTGAAGCTTTCTTCCTAGAAAACTCGAATGTGTGGAGTATTTGACTCCAGGTGGAACCAATTAGCGTTTGCCAGCAGAAAACAAAAAGGGTCATGCTAAAATGCATTCAAAACCTTAAAGTCCATAGAGAATATCCAGAAAACAGAAACACACACAGAGGCTGTAGCAAGATCTGGGATTGAGATAGCCACAACACACCAGATCGTTTTGTTTTCATCCAGGAGTATCTGGACAAATTGTTGTGGATTTTGGGTGAAATTTAACCAAAAATCACCGTGAAAGTGGTTTTGGAGGAAATCACAATGTTCCTGTTCGGCAAATGCATCCAATGTCATGTTTACAGAAAGAAATATCATGTTTTCTCAGGTTACTGAAGCTTTCTTCCTAGAAAACTCGAATGTGTGGAGTATTTGACTCCAGGTAGAACCAATTAGCGTTTGCCAGCAGAAAACAAAAAGGGTCCTGCTAAAATGCACTCAAAACCTTAAAGTCCATAGAGAATATCCAGAAAACACAAACACACACAGAGGCTGTAGCAAGATCTGGGATTGAGATAGCTACAAATCACCAGATAGTTTTTTGTTTTCATCCAGGAGTATCTGGACAAATTGTTGTGGATTTCGGGTCAAATTTTACCAAAATCACCGTGAAAGTGGTCTTGGGGAAAATCACAATCTTCCTGTTTGGAAAATGTATCCAATGTCATGTTTACAGAAAGAAATATCATGTTTTCTCAGGTTTCTGAAGCTTTCTTCCTAGAAAACTCGAATGTGTGGAGTATTTGACTCCAGGTGGAACCAATTAGCTTTTTTCAGCTAAAAACAAAAACTTACATGCTAAAATGCATTCAAAACGGTAAAGTCGATAGAGAATATCCAGAAAACACAAACACACACAGAGGCTGTAGCAAGATCTGGGATTGAGATAGCTACAAATCACCAGATAGTTTTGTTTTCATCCAGGAGTATCTGGACAAATTGTTGTGTATTTTGGGTGAAATTTAACCAAAAATCACCGTGAAAGTGGTTTTGGAGAAAAGCACAATCTTCCTGTTCGGCAAATGAATCCAATGTCATGTTTACAGAAAGAAATATCATGTTTCTTAGGTTTCTGAAGCTTTCTTCCTAGAAAACTCGAATGTGTGGAGTATTTGACTCCAGGTGGAACCAATTAGCGTTTGCCAGCAGAAAACAAAAAGGGTCATGCTAAAATGCATTCAAAACCTTAAAGTCCATAGAGAATATCCAGAAAACAGAAACACACACAGAGGCTGTAGCAAGATCTGGGATTGAGATAGCCACAACACACCAGATCGTTTTGTTTTCATCCAGGAGTATCTGGACAAATTGTTGTGGATTTTGGGTGAAATTTAACCAAAAATCACCGTGAAAGTGGTTTTGGAGGAAATCACAATGTTCCTGTTCGGCAAATGCATCCAATGTCATGTTTACAGAAAGAAATATCATGTTTTCTCAGGTTTCTGAAGCTTTCTTCCTAGAAAACTCGAATGTGTGGAGTATTTGACTCCAGGTAGAACCAATTAGCGTTTGCCAGCAGAAAACAAAAAGGGTCCTGCTAAAATGCACTCAAAACCTTAAAGTCCATAGAGAATATCCAGAAAACACAAACACACACAGAGGCTGTAGCAAGATCTGGGATTGAGATAGCTACAAATCACCAGATAGTTTTTTGTTTTCATCCAGGAGTATCTGGACAAATTGTTGTGGATTTCGGGTCAAATTTTACCAAAATCACCGTGAAAGTGGTTTTGGGGAAAATCACAATCTTCCTGTTTGGAAAATGTATCCAATGTCATGTTTACAGAAAGAAATATCATGTTTTCTCAGGTTTCTGAAGCTTTCTTCCTAGAAAACTCGAATGTGTGGAGTATTTGACTCCAGGTGGAACCAATTAGCTTTTTTCAGCTAAAAACAAAAACTTACATGCTAAAATGCATTCAAAACCGTAAAGTCGATAGAGAATATCCAGAAAACACAAACACACACAGAGGCTGTAGCAAGATCTGGGATTGAGATATCCACAACACAGCAGATCGTTTTGTTTTCATCCAGGAGTATCTGGACAAATTGTTGTGGATTTTGGGTGAAATTTAACCAAAAATCACCGTGAAAGTGGTTTTGGGAAAAGCACAATGTTCCTGTTCCGCAAATGCATCCAATGTCATGTTTACAAATAAAAATATCATGTTTTCTCAGGTTTCTGAAGCTTTCCTCCTAGAAAACTCGAATGTGTGGAGGATTTGACTCCAGGTGGAACCAATTAGCTTTTGGCAGCTAAAAACAAAAACTTACATGCTAAAATGCATTCAAAACCATAAAGTCCATAGAGAATGTCCAGAAAACACAAAAAAACAAAGAGGCTGTAGCAAAATCTGGGATTGAGATAGCCACAACCCACCTGATAGTTTTGTTTTCATCCAGGAGTATCTGGACAAATTGTTGTGGATTTCCAGTGAAATTTAACCAAAAATCACCGTCAAACTGGTTTTGGAGAAAATTGCAATATTCCTGTACGGGAAATGCATCCAATTTCATGTTTACAGAAGGAAATATCATGTTTTCTCAGGTTTCTGAAGCTTTCTTCCTAGAAAACACGAATGTGTGGAGTATTTGACTCCAGGTGGTACCAATTAGCGTTTGCCAGCAGAAAACAAAAAGAGTCCTGTTAAAATGCATTGAAAACCGTAAAGTCCATAGAGAATATCCAGAAAACACAAACACACACAGAGGCTGTAGCAAGATCTGGGATTGAGATAGCTACAAATCACCAGATAGTTTTGTTTTCATCCAGGAGTATCTGGACAAATTGTTGTGTATTTTGGGTGAAATTTAACCAAAAATCACCGTGAAAGTGGTTTTGGAGAAAAGCACAATCTTCCTGTTCGGCAAATGAATCCAATGTCATGTTTACAGAAAGAAATATCATGTTTCTTAGGTTTCTGAAGCTTTCTTCCTAGAAAACTCGAATGTGTGGAGTATTTGACTCCAGGTGGAACCAATTAGCGTTTGCCAGCAGAAAACAAAAAGGGTCATGCTAAAATGCATTCAAAACCTTAAAGTCCATAGAGAATATCCAGAAAACAGAAACACACACAGAGGCTGTAGCAAGATCTGGGATTGAGATAGCCACAACACACCAGATCGTTTTGTTTTCATCCAGGAGTATCTGGACAAATTGTTGTGGATTTTGGGTCAAATTTAACCAAAAATCACCGTGAAAGTGGTTTTGGAGGAAATCACAATGTTCCTGTTCGGCAAATGCATCCAATGTCATGTTTACAGAAAGAAATATCATGTTTTCTCAGGTTTCTGAAGCTTTCTTCCTAGAAAACTCGAATGTGTGGAGTATTTGACTCCAGGTAGAACCAATTAGCGTTTGCCAGCAGAAAACAAAAAGGGTCCTGCTAAAATGCACTCAAAACCTTAAAGTCCATAGAGAATATCCAGAAAACACAAACACACACAGAGGCTGTAGCAAGATCTGGGATTGAGATAGCTACAAATCACCAGATAGTTTTTTGTTTTCATCCAGGAGTATCTGGACAAATTGTTGTGGATTTCGGGTCAAATTTTACCAAAATCACCGTGAAAGTGGTTTTGGGGAAAATCACAATCTTCCTGTTTGGAAAATGTATCCAATGTCATGTTTACAGAAAGAAATATCATGTTTTCTCAGGTTTCTGAAGCTTTCTTCCTAGAAAACTCGAATGTGTGGAGTATTTGACTCCAGGTGGAACCAATTAGCTTTTTTCAGCTAAAAACAAAAACTTACATGCTAAAATGCATTCAAAACCGTAAAGTCGATAGAGAATATCCAGAAAACACAAACACACACAGAGGCTGTAGCAAGATCTGGGATTGAGATATCCACAACACAGCAGATCGTTTTGTTTTCATCCAGGAGTATCTGGACAAATTGTTGTGGATTTTGGGTGAAATTTAACCAAAAATCACCGTGAAAGTGGTTTTGGGAAAAGCACAATGTTCCTGTTCCGCAAATGCATCCAATGTCATGTTTACAAAAAAAATATCATGTTTTCTCAGGTTTCTGAAGCTTTCCTCCTAGAAAACTCGAATGTGTGGAGGATTTGACTCCAGGTGGAACCAATTAGCTTTTGGCAGCTAAAAACAAAAACTTACATACTAAAATGCATTCAAAACCATAAAGTCCATAGAGAATGTCCAGAAAACACAAAAAAACAAAGAGGCTGTAGCAAAATCTGGGATTGAGATAGCCACAACCCACCTGATAGTTTTGTTTTCATCCAGGAGTATCTGAACAAATTGTTGTGGATTTCGGGTGAAATTTAACCAAAAATCACCGTCAAACTGGTTTTGGAGAAAATTGCAATATTCCGGTACGGGAAATGCATCCAATTTCATGTTTACAGAAGGAAATATCATGTTTTCTCAGGTTTCTGAAGCTTTCTTCCTAGAAAACACGAATGTGTGGAGTATTTGACTCCAGGTGGTACCAATTAGCGTTTGCCAGCAGAAAACAAAAAGAGTCCTGTTAAAATGCATTGAAAACCGTAAAGTCGATCGAGAATATCCAGAAAACACAAACACACACAGAGGCTGTAGCAAGATCTGGGATTGAGATAGCTACAAATCACCAGATAGTTTTGTTTTCATCCAGGAGTATCTGGACCAATTGTTGTGTATTTTGGGTGAAATTTAACCAAAAATCACCGTGAAAGTGGTTTTGGAGAAAAGCACAATCTTCCTGTTCAGCAAATGAATCCAATGTCATGTTTACAGAAAGAAATATCATGTTTCTTAGGTTTCTGAAGCTTTCTTCCTAGAAAACTCGAATGTGTGGAGTATTTGACTCCAGGTGGAACCAATTAGCGTTTGCCAGCAGAAAACAAAAAGGGTCATGCTAAAATGCATTCAAAACCTTAAAGTCCATAGAGAATATCCAGAAAACAGAAACACACACAGAGGCTGTAGCAAGATCTGGGATTGAGATAGCCACAACACACCAGATAGTTTTGTTTTCATCCAGGAGTATCTGGACAAATTGTTGTGGATTTCCGGTGAAATTTAACCAAAAATCACCGTGAAAGTGGTTTTGGAGAAAATCACAATCTTCCTGTTCAGAAAATGCATCCAATGTCATGTTTACAAATACAAATATCATGTTTTCTCAGATTTCTGAAGCTTTCTTCCAAGAAAACTCGAATGTGTGGAGTATTTGACGCCAGGTGGAACCAATTAGCGTTTGCCAGCAGAAAACAAAAAGGGTCCTGCTAAAATGCACTCAAAACCTTAAAGTCCATAGAGAATATCCAGAAAACACAAACACACAAAGAGGCTGTAGCAATATCTGGGATTGAGATAGCTACAAATCACCAGATAGTTTTTTGTTTTCATCCAGGAGTATCTGGACAAATTGTTGTGGATTTCGGGTCAAATTTTACCAAAATCACCGTGAAAGTGGTTTTGGGGAAAATCACAATCTTCCTGTTTGGAAAATGTATCCAATGTCATGTTTACAGAAAGAAATATCATGTTTTCTCAGGTTTCTGAAGCTTTCTTCCTAGAAAACTCGAATGTGTGGAGTATTTGACTCCAGGTGGAACCAATTAGCTTTTTTCAGCTAAAAACAAAAACTTACATGCTAAAATGCATTCAAAACGGTAAAGTCGATAGAGAATATCCAGAAAACACAAACACACACAGAGGCTGTAGCAAGATCTGGGATTGAGATAGCTACAAATCACCAGATAGTTTTGTTTTCATCCAGGAGTATCTGGACAAATTGTTGTGTATTTTGGGTGAAATTTAACCAAAAATCACCGTGAAAGTGGTTTTGGAGAAAAGCACAATCTTCCTGTTCGGCAAATGAATCCAATGTCATGTTTACAGAAAGAAATATCATGTTTCTTAGGTTTCTGAAGCTTTCTTCCTAGAAAACTCGAATGTGTGGAGTATTTGACTCCAGGTGGAACCAATTAGCGTTTGCCAGCAGAAAACAAAAAGGGTCATGCTAAAATGCATTCAAAACCTTAAAGTCCATAGAGAATATCCAGAAAACAGAAACACACACAGAGGCTGTAGCAAGATCTGGGATTGAGATAGCCACAACACACCAGATCGTTTTGTTTTCATCCAGGAGTATCTGGACAAATTGTTGTGGATTTTGGGTGAAATTTAACCAAAAATCACCGTGAAAGTGGTTTTGGAGGAAATCACAATGTTCCTGTTCGGCAAATGCATCCAATGTCATGTTTACAGAAAGAAATATCATGTTTTCTCAGGTTTCTGAAGCTTTCTTCCTAGAAAACTCGAATGTGTGGAGTATTTGACTCCAGGTAGAACCAATTAGCGTTTGCCAGCAGAAAACAAAAAGGGTCCTGCTAAAATGCACTCAAAACCTTAAAGTCCATAGAGAATATCCAGAAAACACAAACACACACAGAGGCTGTAGCAAGATCTGGGATTGAGATAGCTACAAATCACCAGATAGTTTTTTGTTTTCATCCAGGAGTATCTGGACAAATTGTTGTGGATTTCGGGTCAAATTTTACCAAAATCACCGTGAAAGTGGTTTTGGGGAAAATCACAATCTTCCTGTTTGGAAAATGTATCCAATGTCATGTTTACAGAAAGAAATATCATGTTTTCTCAGGTTTCTGAAGCTTTCTTCCTAGAAAACTCGAATGTGTGGAGTATTTGACTCCAGGTGGAACCAATTAGCTTTTTTCAGCTAAAAACAAAAACTTACATGCTAAAATGCATTCAAAACGGTAAAGTCGATAGAGAATATCCAGAAAACACAAACACACACAGAGGCTGTAGCAAGATCTGGGATTGAGATAGCTACAAATCACCAGATAGTTTTGTTTTCATCCAGGAGTATCTGGACAAATTGTTGTGTATTTTGGGTGAAATTTAACCAAAAATCACTGTGAAAGTGGTTTTGGAGAAAAGCACAATCTTCCTGTTCGGCAAATGAATCCAATGTCATGTTTACAGAAAGAAATATCATGTTTCTTAGGTTTCTGAAGCTTTCTTCCTAGAAAACTCGAATGTGTGGAGTATTTGACTCCAGGTGGAACCAATTAGCGTTTGCCAGCAGAAAACAAAAAGGGTCATGCTAAAATGCATTCAAAACCTTAAAGTCCATAGAGAATATCCAGAAAACAGAAACACACACAGAGGCTGTAGCAAGATCTGGGATTGAGATAGCCACAACACACCAGATCGTTTTGTTTTCATCCAGGAGTATCTGGACAAATTGTTGTGGATTTTGGGTGAAATTTAACCAAAAATCACCGTGAAAGTGGTTTTGGAGGAAATCACAATGTTCCTGTTCGGCAAATGCATCCAATGTCATGTTTACAGAAAGAAATATCATGTTTTCTCAGGTTTCTGAAGCTTTCTTCCTAGAAAACTCGAATGTGTGGAGTATTTGACTCCAGGTAGAACCAATTAGCGTTTGCCAGCAGAAAACAAAAAGGGTCCTGCTAAAATGCACTCAAAACCTTAAAGTCCATAGAGAATATCCAGAAAACACAAACACACACAGAGGCTGTAGCAAGATCTGGGATTGAGATAGCTACAAATCACCAGATAGTTTTTTGTTTTCATCCAGGAGTATCTGGACAAATTGTTGTGGATTTCGGGTCAAATTTTACCAAAATCACCGTGAAAGTGGTTTTGGGGAAAATCACAATCTTCCTGTTTGGAAAATGTATCCAATGTCATGTTTACAGAAAGAAATATCATGTTTTCTCAGGTTTCTGAAGCTTTCTTCCTAGAAAACTCGAATGTGTGGAGTATTTGACTCCAGGTGGAACCAATTAGCTTTTTTCAGCTAAAAACAAAAACTTACATGCTAAAATGCATTCAAAACGGTAAAGTCGATAGAGAATATCCAGAAAACACAAACACACACAGAGGCTGTAGCAAGATCTGGGATTGAGATATCCACAACACAGCAGATCGTTTTGTTTTCATCCTGGAGTATCTGGACAAATTGTTGTGGATTTTGGGTGAAATTTAACCAAAAATCACCGTGAAAGTGGTTTTGGGAAAAGCACAATGTTCCTGTTCCGCAAATGCATCCAATGTCATGTTTACAAATAAAAATATCATGTTTTCTCAGGTTTCTGAAGCTTTCCTCCTAGAAAACTCGAATGTGTGGAGGATTTGACTCCAGGTGGAACCAATTAGCTTTTGGCAGCTAAAAACAAAAACTTACATGCTAAAATGCATTCAAAACCATAAAGTCCATAGAGAATGTCCAGAAAACACAAAAAAACAAAGAGGCTGTAGCAAAATCTGGGATTGAGATAGCCACAACCCACCTGATAGTTTTGTTTTCATCCAGGAGTATCTGGACAAATTGTTGTGGATTTCCAGTGAAATTTAACCAAAAATCACCGTCAAACTGGTTTTGGAGAAAATTGCAATATTCCTGTACGGGAAATGCATCCAATTTCATGTTTACAGAAGGAAATATCATGTTTTCTCAGGTTTCTGAAGCTTTATTCCTAGAAAACACGAATGTGTGGAGTATTTGACTCCAGGTGGTACCAATTAGCGTTTGCCAGCAGAAAACAAAAAGAGTCCTGTTAAAATGCATTGAAAACCGTAAAGTCCATAGAGAATATCCAGAAAACACAAACACACACAGAGGCTGTAGCAAGATCTGGGATTGAGATAGCTACAAATCACCAGATAGTTTTGTTTTCATCCAGGAGTATCTGTACAAATTGTTGTGTATTTTGGGTGAAATTTAACCAAAAATCACCGTGAAAGTGGTTTTGGAGAAAAGCACAATCTTCCTGTTCGGCAAATGAATCCAATGTCATGTTTACAGAAAGAAATATCATGTTTCTTAGGTTTCTGAAGCTTTCTTCCTAGAAAACTCGAATGTGTGGAGTATTTGACTCCAGGTGGAACCAATTAGCGTTTGCCAGCAGAAAACAAAAAGGGTCATGCTAAAATGCATTCAAAACCTTAAAGTCCATAGAGAATATCCAGAAAACAGAAACACACACAGAGGCTGTAGCAAGATCTGGGATTGAGATAGCCACAACACACCAGATCGTTTTGTTTTCATCCAGGAGTATCTGGACAAATTGTTGTGGATTTTGGGTGAAATTTAACCAAAAATCACCGTGAAAGTGGTTTTGGAGGAAATCACAATGTTCCTGTTCGGCAAATGCATCCAATGTCATGTTTACAGAAAGAAATATCATGTTTTCTCAGGTTTCTGAAGCTTTCTTCCTAGAAAACTCGAATGTGTGGAGTATTTGACTCCAGGTAGAACCAATTAGCGTTTGCCAGCAGAAAACAAAAAGGGTCCTGCTAAAATGCACTCAAAACCTTAAAGTCCATAGAGAATATCCAGAAAACACAAACACACACAGAGGCTGTAGCAAGATCTGGGATTGAGATAGCTACAAATCACCAGATAGTTTTTTGTTTTCATCCAGGAGTATCTGGACAAATTGTTGTGGATTTCGGGTCAAATTTTACCAAAATCACCGTGAAAGTGGTTTTGGGGAAAATCACAATCTTCCTGTTTGGAAAATGTATCCAATGTCATGTTTACAGAAAGAAATATCATGTTTTCTCAGGTTTCTGAAGCTTTCTTCCTAGAAAACTCGAATGTGTGGAGTATTTGACTCCAGGTGGAACCAATTAGCTTTTTTCAGCTAAAAACAAAAACTTACATGCTAAAATGCATTCAAAACGGTAAAGTTGATAGAGAATATCCAGAAAACACAAACACACACAGAGGCTGTAGCAAGATCTGGGATTGAGATATCCACAACACAGCAGATCGTTTTGTTTTCATCCAGGAGTATCTGGACAAATTGTTGTGGATTTTGGGTGAAATTTAACCAAAAATCACCGTGAAAGTGGTTTTGGGAAAAGCACAATGTTCCTGTTCCGCAAATGCATCCAATGTCATGTTTACAAATAAAAATATCATGTTTTCTCAGGTTTCTGAAGCTTTCCTCCTAGAAAACTCGAATGTGTGGAGGATTTGACTCCAGGTGGAACCAATTAGCTTTTGGCAGCTAAAAACAAAAACTTACATACTAAAATGCATTCAAAACCATAAAGTCCATAGAGAATGTCCAGAAAACACAAAAAAACAAAGAGGCTGTAGCAAAATCTGGGATTGAGATAGCCACAACCCACCTGATAGTTTTGTTTTCATCCAGGAGTATCTGAACAAATTGTTGTGGATTTCGGGTGAAATTTAACCAAAAATCACCGTCAAACTGGTTTTGGAGAAAATTGCAATATTCCGGTACGGGAAATGCATCCAATTTCATGTTTACAGAAGGAAATATCATGTTTTCTCAGGTTTCTGAAGCTTTCTTCCTAGAAAACACGAATGTGTGGAGTATTTGACTCCAGGTGGTACCAATTAGCGTTTGCCAGCAGAAAACAAAAAGAGTCCTGTTAAAATGCATTGAAAACCATAAAGTCGATCGAGAATGTCCAGAAAACACAAACACACACAGAGGCTGTAGCAAGATCTGGGATTGAGATAGCCACAACACACCAGATAGTTTTGTTTTCATACAGGAGTATCTGGACAAATTGTTGTGGATTTCCGGTGAAATTTAACCAAAAATCACCGTGAAAGTGCTTTTGGAGAAAAGCACAATCTTCCTGTTCGGCAAATGAATCCAATGTCATGTTTACAGAAAGAAATATCATGTTTCTTAGGTTTCTGTAGCTTTCTTCCTAGAAAACTCGAATGTGTGGAGTATTTGACTCCAGGTGGAACCAATTAGCGTTTGCCAGCAGAAAACAAAAAGGGTCATGCTAAAATGCATTCAAAACCTTAAAGTCCATAGAGAATATCCAGAAAACAGAAACACACACAGAGGCTGTAGCAAGATCTGGGATTGAGATAGCCACAACACACCAGATCGTTTTGTTTTCATCCAGGAGTATCTGGACAAATTGTTGTGGATTTCGGGTGAAATTTAACCAAAAATCACCGTGAAAGTGGTTTTGGAGAAAAGCACAATCTTCCTGTTCGGCAAATGCATCCAATGTCATGTTTACAGAAAGAAATATCATGTTTTCTCAGGTTTCTGAAGCTTTCTTCCTAGAAAACTCGAATGTGTGGAGTATTTGACTCCAGGTAGAACCAATTAGCGTTTGCCAGCAGAAAACAAAAAGGGTCCTGCTAAAATGCATTCAAAACCTTAAAGTCCATAGAGAATATCCAGAAAACACAAACACACACAGAGGCTGTAGCAAGATCTGGGATTGAGATAGCTACAAATCACCAGATAGTTTTTTGTTTTCATCCAGGAGTATCTGGACAAATTGTTGTGGATTTCGGGTCAAATTTTACCAAAATCACCGTGAAAGTGGTTTTGGGGAAAATCACAATCTTCCTGTTTGGAAAATGTATCCAATGTCATGTTTACAGAAAGAAATATCATGTTTTCTCAGGTTTCTGAAGCTTTCTTCCTAGAAAACTCGAATGTGTGGAGTATTTGACTCCAGGTGGAACCAATTAGCTTTTTTCAGCTAAAAGCAAAAACTTACATGCTACAATGCATTCAAAACCGTAAAGTCGATAGAGAATATCCAGAAAACACAAACACACACAGAGGCTGTAGCAAGATCTGGGATTGAGATAGCCACAACACAGCAGATCGTTTTGTTTTCATCCAGGAGTATCTGGACAAATTGTTTTGGATTTTTGGTGAAATTTAATCAAAAATCACCGTGAAAGTGGTTTTGGAGAAAAGCACAATCTTCCTGTTCCGCAAATGCATCCAATGTCATGTTTACAAATAAAAATGTCATGTTTTCTCAGGTTTCTGAAGCTTTCCTCCTAGAAAACTCGAATGTGTGGAGGATTTGACTCCAGGTGGAAGCATTTAGCTTTTGGCAGCTAAAAACAAAATCTTACATGCTAAAATGCATTCAAAACCATAAAGTCCATAGAGAATGTCCAGAAAACACAAAAAAACAAAGAGGCTGTAGCAAAATCTGGGATTGAGATAGCCACAACCCACCTGATAGTTTTGTTTTCATCCAGGAGTATCTGGACAAATTGTTGTGGATTTCCAGTGAAATTTAACCAAAAATCACCGTCAAACTGGTTTTGGAGAAAATTGCAATATTCCTGTACGGGAAATGCATCCAATTTCATGTTTACAGAAGGAAATATCATGTTTTCTCAGGTTTCTGAAGCTTTCTTCCTAGAAAACACGAATGTGTGGAGTATTTGACTCCAGGTGGTACCAATTAGCGTTTGCCAGCAGAAAACAAAAAGAGTCCTGTTAAAATGCATTGAAAACCGTAAAGTCGATCGAGAATATCCAGAAAACACAAACACACACAGAGGCTGTAGCAAGATCTGGGATTGAGATAGCTACAAATCACCAGATAGTTTTGTTTTCATCCAGGAGTATCTGGACAAATTGTTGTGTATTTTGGGTGAAATTTAACCAAAAATCACCGTGAAAGTGGTTTTGGAGAAAAGCACAATCTTCCTGTTCGGCAAATGAATCCAATGTCATGTTTACAGAAAGAAATATCATGTTTCTTAGGTTTCTGAAGCTTTCTTCCTAGAAAACTCGAATGTGTGGAGTATTTGACTCCAGGTGGAACCAATTAGCGTTTGCCAGCAGAAAACAAAAAGGGTCATGCTAAAATGCATTCAAAACCTTAAAGTCCATAGAGAATGTCCAGAAAACAGAAACACACACAGAGGCTGTAGCAAGATCTGGGATTGAGATAGCCACAACACACCAGATAGTTTTGTTTTCATACAGGAGTATCTGGACAAATTGTTGTGGATTTCGGGTGAAATTTAACCAAAAATCACCGTGAAAGTGGTTTTGGAGAAAAGCACAATCTTCCTGTTCGGCAAATGCATCCAATGTCATGTTTACAGAAAGAAATATCATGTTTTCTCAGGTTTCTGAAGCTTTCTTCCTAGAAAACTCGAATGTGTGGAGTATTTGACTCCAGGTAGAACCAATTAGCGTTTGCCAGCAGAAAACAAAAAGGGTCCTGCTAAAATGCACTCAAAACCTTAAAGTCCATAGAGAATATCCAGAAAACACAAACACACACAGAGGCTGTAGCAAGATCTGGGATTGAGATAGCTACAAATCACCAGATAGTTTTTTGTTTTCATCCAGGAGTATCTGGACAAATTGTTGTGGATTTCGGGTCAAATTTTACCAAAATCACCGTGAAAGTGGTTTTGGGGAAAATCACAATCTTCCTGTTTGGAAAATGTATCCAATGTCATGTTTACAGAAAGAAATATCATGTTTTCTCAGGTTTCTGAAGCTTTCTTCCTAGAAAACTCGAATGTGTGGAGTATTTGACTCCAGGTGGAACCAATTAGCTTTTTTCAGCTAAAAACAAAAACTTACATGCTAAAATGCATTCAAAACCGTAAAGTCAATAGAGAATATCCAGAAAACACAAACACACACAGAGGCTGTAGCAAGATCTGGGATTGAGATATCCACAACACAGCAGATCGTTTTGTTTTCATCCAGGAGTATCTGGACAAATTGTTGTGGATTTTGGGTGAAATTTAACCAAAAATCACCGTGAAAGTGGTTTTGGAGAAAAGCACAATGTTCCTGTTCCGCAAATGCATCCAATGTCATGTTTACAAATAAAAATATCATGTTTTCTCAGGTTTCTGAAGCTTTCCTCCCAGAAAACTCGAATGTGTGGAGGATTTGACTCCAGGTGGAACCAATTAGCTTTTGGCAGCTAAAAACAAAAACTTACATGCTAAAATGCATTCAAAACCGTAAAGTCCATAGAGAATGTCCAGAAAACACAAAAAAAAACAAAGAGGCTGTAGCAAAATTTGGGATTGAGATAGCCACAACCCACCTGATAGTTTTGTTTTCATCCAGGAGTATCTGGACAAATTCTTGTGGATTTCCAGTGAAATTTAACCAAAAATCACAGTCAAACTGGTTTTGGAGAAAATTGCAATATTCCTGTACGGGAAATGCATCCAATTTCATGTTTACAGAAGGAAATATCATGTTTTCTCAGGTTTCTGAAGCTTTCTTCCTAGAAAACACGAATGTGTGGAGTATTTGACTCCAGGTGGTACCAATTAGCGTTTGGCAGCAGAAAACAAAAAGAGTCCTGTTAAAATGCATTGAAAACCGTAAAGTCGATCGAGAATATCCAGAAAACACAAACACACACAGAGGCTGTAGCAAGATCTGGGATTGAGATAGCTACAAATCACCAGATAGTTTTGTTTTCATCCAGGAGTATCTGGACAAATTGTTGTGTATTTTGGGTGAAATTTAACCAAAAATCACCGTGAAAGTGGTTTTGGAGAAAAGCACAATCTTCCTGTTCGGCAAATGAATCCAATGTCATGTTTACAGAAAGAAATATCATGTTTCTTAGGTTTCTGAAGCTTTCTTCCTAGAAAACTCGAATGTGTGGAGTATTTGACTCCAGGTGGAACCAATTAGCGTTTGCCAGCAGAAAACAAAAAGGGTCCTGCTAAAATGCATTCAAAACCTTAAAGTCCATAGAGAATATCCAGAAAACACAAACACACACAGAGGCTGCAGCAAGATCTGGAATTGAGATAGCCACAACACACCAGATAGTTTTCTTTTCATCCAGGAGTATCTGGACAAATTGTTGTGTATTTTAGGTGAAATTTATCCAAAATCACCATGAAAGTGGTTTTGGAGAAAAGCACAATGTTCCTGTTCGGCAAATGCATCAAATGTCATGTTTACCAATAAAAATATCATGTTTTCTCAGGTTTCTGAAGCTTTCTTCCTAGAAAACTCGAATGTGTGGAGTATTTGACTCCAGGTGGAACCAATTAGCGTTTGCCAGCAGAAAACAAAAAGGGTCCTGCTAAAATGCACTCCAAACCTTAAAGTCCATAGAGAATATCCAGAAAACACAAACACACACAGAGGCTGTAGCAAGATCTGGGATTGAGATAGCTACAAATCACCAGATAGTTTTTTGTTTTCATCCAGGAGTATCTGGACAAATTGTTGTGGATTTCGAGTCAAATTTTACCAAAAATCACCGTGAAAGAGGTTTTGGAGAAAAGCACAATCTTCCTGTTCGGCAAATGCATCCAATGTCATGTTTACAGAAAGAAATATCATGTTTACTCAGGTTTCTGAAGCTTTCTTCCTAGAAAACTCGAATGTGTGGAGTATTTGACTCCAGGTGGAACCAATTAGCTTTTGGCAGCTAAAAACAAAAAATTACATGCTAAAATGCACTCAAAACCGTAAAGTCCATAGAATGTCCGGAAAACACAAACACACACAGAGGCTGTAGCAAGATCTGGGATTGAGATAGCCACAACACACCAGATAGTTTTGTTTTCATCCAGGAGTATCTGGACAAATTGTTGTGTATTTTGGGTGAAATTTAACCAAAAATCACTGTGAAAGTGGTTTGGAGAAAAGCACAATCTTTCTGTTCTGCAAATGCATCCAATCTCATGTTTACAAATAAAAATATCATGTTTTCTCAGGTTTCTGAAGCATTCTTCCTAGAAAACTCGAATGTGTGGAGTATTTGACTCCAGGAGGAACCAATTAGCGTTTGCCAGCAGAAAACAAACAGGGTCCTGCTAAAATGCATTCAAAACCGTAAAGTCCATAGAGAATATCCAGAAAACACAAACACACACAGAGGCTGTAGCAAGATCTGTGATTGACATAGCTACAAATCACCAGATAGTTTTGTTTTCATCCAGGAGTATCTGGACAAATTGTTGTGGATTTCCGGTGAAATTTAACCAAAAATCACCGTGAAAGTGGTTTTGGAGAAAAGCACAATCATCCTGTTTGGCAAATGAATCCAATGTCATGTTTACGAATAAAAATATCATATTTTCTCAGGTTTCTGAAGCTTTCTTCCTAGAAGTCTCGAATGTGTGGAGGATTTGACTCCAGGTGGAACCAATTAGCGTTTGGCAGCTAAAAACAAAAACTTACATGCTAAAATGCATTCAAAACCGTAAAGTCCATAGAGAATGTCCAGAAAACACAAACAAACAAAGAGGCTGTAGCAAGATCTGGGATTGAGATAGCCACAACACACCAGATAGCTTTTGGTTTTCATCCAGGAGTATTTGGACAAATTGTTGTGGATTTCGGGTGAAATTTAACCAAAAATCACCGTGAAAGTGGTTTTCTAAAAAAAAGCACAATCTTCCTGTTCAGCAAATGCATCCAATGTCATGTTTACAGAAAGAAATATCATGTTTACTCAGGTTTCTGAAGCTTTCTTCCTAGAAAACTCGAATGTGTGGAGGATTTGACTCCAGGTGGAACCAATTAGCTTTTGGCAGCTAAAAACAAAAACTTACATGCTAAAATGCATTCAAAACCTTAAAGTCCATAGAGAATGTCCAGAAAACACAAACACACACAGAGGCTGTAGCAAGATCTGGGATTGAGATAGCCACAACACACCAGATAGTTTTGTTTTCATCCAGGAGTATCTGGACAAATTGTTGTGGATTTCGGGTGAAATTTAACCAAAAATCACCGTGAAAGTGGTTTTGGAGAAAATCACAATCTTCCTGTTTGGCAAATGCATCCAATGTCATGTTTACAGAAAGAAATATCATGTTTTCTCAGGTTTCTGAAGCTTTCTTCCTAGAAAACTCGAATGTGTGGAGTATTTGACTCCAGGTGGAACCAATTAGCGTTTGCCAGCAGAAAACAAAAAGGGACATGCTAAAATGCATTCAAAACCGTAAAGTCCATAGAGAATATCCAGAAAACACAAACACACACAGAGGCTGTAGCAAGATCTGGGATTGAGATAGCTACAAATCACCAGATAGCTTTTGGTTTTCATCCAGGAGTATTTGGACAAATTGTTGTGGATTTCGGGTGAAATTTAACCAAAAATCACCGTGAAAGTGGTTTTGGAGAATACCACAATCATCCTGTTCGGCAAATGCATCCAATGTCATGTTTACAAAGAAAAATATCTTGTTTTCTCAGGTTTCTGAAGGTTTCTTCCTAGAAAACGCGAATGTGTGGAGTATTTGACTCCAGGTGTAACCAATTAGCTTTTGGCAGCTAAAAACAAAAACTTACATGCTAAAATGCCATCAAAACCTTAAAGTCCATAGAGAATGTCCAGAAAACACAAACACACACAGAGGCTGTAGCAAGATCTGGGATTGAGATAGCCACAACACACCAGATAGTTTTGTTTTCATCCAGGAGTATCTGGACAAATTGTTGTGGATTTCGGGTGAAATTTAACCAAAAATCACCGTGAAAGCAGTTTTGGATAAAAGCACAATCTTCCTGTTCGGCAAATGCATCCAATGTCATGTTTACAGAAAGAAATATCATGTTTTCTCAGGTTTCTGAAGCTTTCTTCCTAGAAAACTCGAATGTGTGGAGGATTTGACTCCAGGTGGAACCAATTAGCTTTTGGCAGCTAAAAACAAAAACTTACATGCTAAAATGCATTCAAAACCTTAAAGTCCATAGAGAATGTCCAGAAAACTCAAACAAACCAAGAGACTGTAGCAAGATCTGGGATTGAGATAGCCACAACACACCAGATAGTTTTGTTTTCATCCAGGAGTATCTGGACAAATTGTTGTGGATTTCGGGTGAAATTTAACCAAAAATCACCGTGAAAGTGGTTTTGGAGGAAATCACAATGTTCCTGTTTGGCAAATGCCTCCAATGTCATGTTTACAGAAAGAAATATCATGTTTTCTCAGGTTTCTGAAGCTTTCTTCCTAGAAAACTCGAATGTGTGGAGGATTTGACTCCAGGTGGAACCAATTAGCTTTTTTCAGCTAAAAACAAAAACTTACATGCTAAAATGCATTCAAAACCTTAAAGTCCATAGAGAATGTCCAGAAAACACAAACACACACAGAGGCTGTAGCAAGATCTGGGATTGAGATAGGCACAACACACCAGATAGTTTTGTTTTCATACAGGAGTATCTGGACAAATTGTAGTGGATTTCGGGTGAAATTTAACCAAAAATCACCGCGAAAGTGGTTTTGGAGAATAGCACAATGTTCCTGTTCCGCAAATGCATCCAATGTCATGTTTACAAATAAAAATATCATGTTTTCTCAGGTTTCTGAAGCTTTCTTCCTAGAAAACTCGAATGTGTGGAGGATTTGACTCCAGGTGGAACCAATTAGCTTTTGCCAGCATTAAACAAAAAGGGACCTGCTAAAATGCATTCACAACCTTAAAGTCCATAGAGAATATCCAGAAAACACAAACACACACAGAGGCTGTAGCAAGATCTGGGATTGAGATAGCTACAAATCACCAGATAGTTTTGCTTTAATCATAAGTATCTGGACAAATTGTTGTGGATTTCGGGTGAAATTTAACCAAAAATCACCGTGAATGTGGTTTTGGAGAAGATCACAATCTTCCTGTTTGGCAAATGCATCCAATGTCATGTTTACAGAAAGAAATATCATGTTTTCTCAGGTTTCTGAAGCTTTCTTCCTAGAAAACTCGAATGTGTGGAGTATTTGACTCAAGGTGGAATCAATTAGCTTTTGGCAGCTAAAAACAAAAACTTACATGCTAAAATGCATTCAAAACCGTAAAGTCCATAGAGAATGTCCAGAAAACACAAACAAAAACAGAAGTTGTAGCAAGATATGGGATTGAGATAGCCACAACACACCAGATAGTTTTGTTTGCATCCAGGAGTATCTGGACAAATTGTTGTGGATTTCGGATGAAATTTAACCAAAAATCTCCTTGAAAGTGGTTTTGGAGAAAAGCACAATCATCCGGTTCGGTAAATGTATCCAATGTCATGTTTACAAATAAAAATATCATGTTTTCTCAGGTTTCTGAAGCTTTCTTCCTAGAAAACTCGAATGTGTGGAGTATTTGACTCCAGGTGGAACCAATTAGCGTTCGCCAGCAGAAAACAAAATGGGTCCTGCTAAAATGCATTCATAACCTTAAAGTCCATAGAGAATATCCAGAAAACACAAACACACACAGAGGCTGTAGCAAGATCTGTGATTGACATAGCTACAAATCACCAGATAGTTTTGTTTTCATCCAGGAGTATCTGGACAAATTGTTGTGGATTTCGGGTGAAATTTAACCAAAAATCACCGTGAAAGTGGTTTTGGAGAAAAGCACAATCTTCCTGTTCGGCAAATGCATCCAATGTCATGTTTACAGAAAGAAATATCATGTTTTCTCAGGTTTCTGAATCTTTCTTCCTAAAAAACTCGAATGTGTGGAGTATTTGACTCCAGGTGGAACCAATTAGCGTTTGGCAGCTAAAAACAAAAACTTACATGCTAAAATGCATTCAAAACCGTAAAGTCCATAGAGAATGTCCAGAAAACACAAACAAACAAAGAGGCTGTAGCAAGATCTGGGATTGAGATAGCCACAACACACCAGATAGTTTTGTTTTCATCCAGGAGTATCTGGACAAATTGTTGTGGATTTTGGGTGAAATTTAACCAAAAATCGCCGTGAAAGTGGTTTTCGAGAAAAGCACAATCTTCCTGTTCAGCAAATGCATCCAATGTCATGTTTACAAATACAAATATCATGTTTTCTCAGGTTTCTGGAGCTTTCTTCCTAGAAAACTCGAATGTGTGGAGTATTTGACTCCAGGTGGAACCAATTAGCTTTTGGCAGCTAAAAACAAAAACTTACATGCTAAAATGCCATCAAAACCTTAAAGTCCATAGAGAATGTCCAGAAAACTCAAACAAACCAAGAGGCTGTAGCAAGATCTGGGATTGAGATAGCCACAACACACCAGATAGTTTTGTTTGCATCCAGGAGTATCCAGAATAATTGTTGTGGATTTCCGGTGAAATTTAACCAAAAATCACCGTGAAAGTGGTTTTGGAGAACATCACAATCTTCCTGTTCGGAAAATGCATCCAATGTCATGTTTACAAATACAAATATCATGTTTTCTCAGATTTCTGAAGCTTTCTTCCTAGAAAACTCGAATGTGTGGAGTATTTGACTCCAGGTGGAACCAATTAGCGTTTGCCAGCAGAAAACAAACAGGGTCCTGCTAAAATGCAATCAAAACCTTAAAGTCCATAGAGAATATCCAGAAAACACAAACACACACAGAGGCTGTAGCAAGATCTGTGATTGACATAGCGACAAATCACCAGATAGCTTTTGGTTTTCATCCAGGAGTATCTGGACAAATTGTTGTGGATTTCGGGTGAAATTTAACCAAAAATCACCGTGAAAGTGGTTTTGGAGAAAAGCACAATCTTCCTGTTCGGCAAATGCATCCAATGTCATGTTTACGAATTAAAATATCATGTTTTCTCAGGTTTCTGAAGCTTTCTTCCTAAAAAACTCGAATGTGTGGAGTATTTGACTCCAGGTGGAACCAAATAGCGTTTGGCAGCTAAAAACAAAAACTTACATGCTAAAATGCATTCAAAACCGTAAAGTCCATAGAGAATGTCCAGAAAACACAAACAAACAAAGAGGCTGTGGCAAGATCTGGGATTGAGATAGCCACAACACACCAGATAGTTTTGTTTTCATCCAGGAGTATCTGGACAAATTGTTGTGGATTTCGGGTGAAATTTAACGAAAAATCACCATGAAAGTGGTTTTCGAGAAAAGCACAATCTTCCTGTTCAGCAAATGCATCCAATGTCATGTTTACAGAAAGAAATATCATGTTTACTCAGGTTTCTGAAGCTTTCTTCCTAGAAAACTCGAATGTGTGGAGTATTTGACTCCAGGTGGAACCAATTAGCTTTTTTCAGCTAAAAACAAAAACTTACATGCTAAAATGCATTCAAAACCTTAAAGTCCATAGAGAATGTCCAGAAAACACAAACACACACAGAGGCTGTAGCAAGATCTGGGATTGAGATAGCCACAACACACCAGATAGTTTTGTTTTCATCCAGGAGTATCTGGACAAATTGTTGTGGATTTCGGATGAAATTTAACCAAAAATCTCCGTGAAAGTGGTTTTGGAGAAAAGCACAATCATCCGGTTCGGGAAATGTATCCAATGTCATGTTTACAAATAAAAATATCATGTTTTCTCAGGTTTCTGAAGCTTTCTTCCTAGAAAACTCGAATGTGTGGAGGATTTGACTCCAGGTGGAACCAATTAGCGTTTGCCAGCAGAAAACAAAAAGGGTCCTGCTAAAATGCATTCAAAACCATAAAGTCCATAGAGAATATCCAGAAAACACAAACACACACAGAGGCTGTAGCATGATCTGGGATTGAGATAGCCACAACACACCAGATAGTTTTCTTTTCATCCAGGAGTATCTGGACAAATTGTTGTGTATTTTGGTTGAAATTTAGCCAAAATCACCCTGATAGTGGTTTTGGAGAAAATCACAATCTTCCTGTTCGGAAAATGCATCCAATGTCATGTTTACAAATAAAAATATCATGTTTTCTCAGGTTTCTGAAGCTTTCTTCCTAGAAAACTCGAATGTGTGGAGTATTTGACTCCAGGTGGAAATAATTAGATTTTGGCCGCTAAAAACAAAAACTTACATGCTAAAATGCATTCAAAACCTTAAAGTCCATAGAGAATGTCCAGAAAACACAAACACAGAAGTTGTAGCAAGATCTGGGATTGAGATAGCCACAACACACCAGATAGTTTTCTTTTCATCCAGGAGTATCTGGACAAATTGTTGTGTATTTTGGTTGAAATTTAGCCAAAATCACCCTGATAGTGGTTTTGGAGAAAATCACAATCTTCCTGTTCGGAAAATGCATCCAATGTCATGTTTACAAATAAAAATATCATGTTTTCTCAGGTTTCTGAAGCTTTCTTCCTAGAAAACTCGAATGTGTGGAGTATTTGACTCCAGGTGGAAATAATTAGATTTTGGCCGCTAAAAACAAAAACTTACATGCTAAAATGCATTCAAAACCTTAAAGTCCATAGAGAATGTCCAGAAAACACAAACACAGAAGTTGTAGCAAGATCTGGGATTGAGATAGCCACAACACACCAGATAGTTTTGTTTTCATCCAGGAGTATCTGGACAAATTGTTGTGGATTTCAGGTGAAATTTAACCAAAAATCACCGTGAAAGTGGTTTCGGAGAAAAGCACAAACATGCTGTTCGGCAAATGAATCCAATGTCATGTTTACAGAAAGAAATATCATGTTTCTTAGGTTTCTGAAGCTTTCTTACTAGAAAACTCGAATGTGTGGAGTATTTGACTCCAGGTGGAACCAATTAGCGTTTGGCAGCAGAAAACAAAAAGGGTCCTGCTAAAATGCACTCAAAACCTTAAAGTCCATAGAGAATATCCAGAAAATACAAACACACACAGAGGCTGTAGCATGATCTGGAATTGAGATAGCCACAACACACCAGATAGTTTTGTTTTCATCCAGGAGTATCTGGACAAATTGTTGTGTATTTTGGGTGAAATTTATCCAAAATAACCGTGAAAGTGGTTTTGGAGAACATCACAATCTTCCTGTTCGGCAAATGCATCCAATGTTATGTTTAAAAATAAAAATATCATGTTTTCTCAGGTTTCTGAAGCTTTCTTCCTAGAAAACTCGAATGTGTGGAGGATTTTACTCCAGGTGGAACCAATTAGCGTTTGCCAGCAGAAAACAAAAAGGGTCCTGCTAAAATGCACTCAAAACCTTAAAGTCCATAGAGAATATCCAGAAAACACAAACACACACAGAGGCTGTAGCAAGATCTGGGATTGAGATAGACACAACACACCAGATAGTTTTGTTTTCATCCAGGAGTATCTGGACAAATTGTTGTGGATTTCCGGTGAAATTTAACCAAAAATCACCGTGAAAGAGGTTTTGGAGAAAAGCACAATCTTCCTGTTCGGCAAATGCATCCAATGTCATGTTTACAGAAAGAAGTATCATGTTTTCTCAGGTTTCTGAAGCTTTCTTCCTAGAAAACTCGAATGTGTGGAGTATTTGACTCCAGGTGGAACCAATTAGCTTTTGGCAGCTAAAAACAAAAACTTACATGCTAAAATGCATTCAAAACCTTAAAGTCCATAGAGAATGTCAGAAAACGCAAACAAACCAAGAGGCTGTAGCAAGATCTGGGATTGAGATAGCCACAACACACCAGATAGTTTTGTTTGCATCCAGGAGTATCCAGAATAATTGTTGTGGATTTCCGGTGAAATTTAACCAAAAATCACCGTGAAAGTGGTTTTGGAGAACATCACAATCTTCCTGTTCGGAAAATGCATCCAATGTCATGTTTACAAATACACATATCATGTTTTCTCAGATTTCTGAAGCTTTCTTCCTAGAAAACTCGAATGTGTGGAGTATTTGACTCCAGGTGGAACCAATTAGCGTTTGCCAGCAGAAAACAAACAGGGTCCTGCTAAAATGCAATCAAAACCTTAAAGTCCATAGAGAATATCCAGAAAACACAAACACACACAGAGGCTGTAGCAAGATCTGTGATTGACATTGCGACAAATCACCAGATAGCTTTTGGTTTTCATCCAAGAGTATCTGGACAAATTGTTGTGGATTTTGGGTGAAATTTAACCAAAAATCACCGTGAAAGTGGTTTTGGAGAATACCACAATTATCCTGTTTGGCAAATGCATCCAATGTCATGTTTACAAAGAAAAATATCTTGTTTTCTCAGGTTTCTGAAGCTTTCTTCCTAGAAAACTCGAATGTGTGGAGTATTTGACTCCAGGTGGAACCAATTAGGTTTTGGCAGCTAAAAACAAAAACTTATATGCTAAAATGCCATCAAAACCTTAAAGTCCATAGAGAATGTCCAGAAAACACAAACACACACAGAGGCTGTAGCAAGATCTGGGATTGAGATAGCCACAACACACCAGATAGTTTTGTTTTCATACAGGAGTATCTGGACAAATTGTTGTGGATTTCGGGTGAAATTTAACCAAAAATCACCGTGAAAGTGGTTTTGGAGAAAAGCACAATCTTCCTGTTCGGCAAATGCATCCAATGTCATGTTTACAGAAAGAAATATCATGTTTACTCAGGTTTCTGAAGCTTTCTTCCTAGAAAACTCGAATGTGTGGAGGATTTGACTCCAGGTGGAACCAATTAGCGTTTGCCAGCAGAAAACAAAAAGGGTCCTGCTAAAATGCACTCAAAACCTTAAAGTCCATAGAGAATATCCAGAAAACACAAACACACACAGAGGCTGTAGCAAGATCTGGGATTGAGATAGCCACAACACACCAGATAGTTTTGTTTTCATCCAGGAGTATCTGGACAAATTGTTGTGGATTTCCGGTGAAATTTAACCAAAAATCACCGTGAAAGAGGTTTTGGAGAAAAGCACAATCTTCCTGTTCGGCAAATGCATCCAATGTCATGTTTACAGAAAGAAGTATCATGTTTTCTCAGGTTTCTGAAGCTTTCTTCCTAGAAAACTCGAATGTGTGGAGTATTTGACTCCAGGTGGAACCAATTAGCTTTTCGCAGCTAAAAACAAAAACTTACATGCTAAAATGCATTCAAAACCTTAAAGTCCATAGAGAATGTCAGAAAACGCAAACAAACCAAGAGGCTGTAGCAAGATCTGGGATTGAGATAGCCACAACACACCAGATAGTTTTGTTTGCATCCAGGAGTATCCAGAATAATTGTTGTGGATTTCCGGTGAAATTTAACCAAAAATCACCGTGAAAGTGGTTTTGGAGAACATCACAATCTTCCTTTTCGGAAAATGCATCCAATGTCATGTTTACAAATACACATATCATGTTTTCTCAGATTTCTGAAGCTTTCTTCCTAGAAAACTCGAATGTGTGGAGTATTTGACTCCAGGTGGAACCAATTAGCGTTTGCCAGCAGAAAACAAACAGGGTCCTGCTAAAATGCAATCAAAACATTAAAGTCCATAGAGAATATCCAGAAAACACAAACACACACAGAGGCTGTAGCAAGATCTGTGATTGACATAGCGACAAATCACCAGATAGCTTTTGGTTTTCATCCAGGAGTATCTGGACAAATTGTTGTGGATTTCGGGTGAAATTTAACCAAAAATCACCGTGAAAGTGGTTTTGGAGAAAAGCACAATATTCCTGTTCGGCAAATGCATCCAATGTCATGTTTACGAATAAAAATATCATATTTTCTCAGGTTTCTGAAGCTTTCTTCCTAAAAAACTCGAATGTGTGGAGTATTTGACTCCAGGTGGAACCAATTAGCGTTTGGCAGCTAAAAACAAAAACTTACATGCTAAAATGCATTCAAAACCGTAAAGTCCATAGAGAATGTCCAGAAAACACAAACAAACAAAGAGGCTGTGGCAAGATCTGGGATTGAGATAGCCACAACACACCAGATAGTTTTGTTTTCATCCAGGAGTATCTGGACAAATTGTTGTGGATTTCCGGTGAAATTTAACCAAAAATCACCGTGAAAGAGGTTTTGGAGAAAAGCACAATCTTCCTGTTCGGCAAATGCATCCAATGTCATGTTTACAGAAAGAAGTATCATGTTTTCTCAGGTTTCTGAAGCTTTCTTCCTAGAAAACTCGAATGTGTGGAGTATTTGACTCCAGGTGGAACCAATTAGCTTTTCGCAGCTAAAAACAAAAACTTACATGCTAAAATGCATTCAAAACCTTAAAGTCCATAGAGAATGTCAGAAAACTCAAACAAACCAAGAGGCTGTAGCAAGATCTGGGATTGAGATAGCCACAACACACCAGATAGTTTTGCTTGCATCCAGGAGTATCCAGAATAATTGTTGTGGATTTCCGGTGAAATTTAACCAAAAATCACCGTGAAAGTGGTTTTGGAGAACATCACAATCTTCCTGTTCGGAAAATGCATCCAATGTCATGTTTACAAATACACATATCATGTTTTCTCAGATTTCTGAAGCTTTCTTCCTAGAAAACTCGAATGTGTGGAGTATTTGACTCCAGGTGGAACCAATTAGCGTTTGCCAGCAGAAAACAAACAGGGTCCTGCTAAAATGCAATCAAAACCTTAAAGTCCATAGAGAATATCCAGAAAACACAAACACACACAGAGGCTGTAGCAAGATCTGTGATTGACATAGCGACAAATCACCAGATAGCTTTTGGTTTTCATCCAGGAGTATCTGGACAAATTGTTGTGGATTTCCGGTGAAATTTAACCAAAAATCACCATGAAAGTGGTTTTGGAGAAAAGCACAATCTTCCTGTTTGGCAAATGCATCCAATGTCATGTTTACGAATAAAAATATCATATTTTCTCAGGTTTCTGAAGCTTTCTTCCTAAAAAACTCGAAGGTGTGGAGTATTTGACTCCAGGTGGAACCAATTAGCGTTTGGCAGCTAAAAACAAAAACTTACATGCTAAAATGCATTCAAAACCGTAAAGTCCATAGAGAATGTCCAGAAAACACAAACAAACAAAGAGGCTGTGGCAAGATCTGGGATTGAGATAGCCACAACACACCAGATAGTTTTGTTTTCATCCAGGAGTATCTGGACAAATTGTTGTGGATTTCGGATGAAATTTAACCAAAAATCTCTGTGAAAGTGGTTTTGGAGAAAAGCACAATCATCCGGTTCGGGAAATGTATCCAATGTCATGTTTACAAATAAAAATATCATGTTTTCTCAGGTTTCTGAAGCTTTCTTCCTAGAAAACTCGAATGTGTGGAGGATTTGACTCCAGGTGGAACCAATTAGCGTTTGCCAGCAGAAAACAAAAAGGGTCCTGCTAAAATGCATTCAAAACCTTAAAGTCCATAGAGAATATCCAGAAAACACAAACACACACAGAGGCTGTAGCATGATCTGGAATTGAGATAGCCACAACACACCAGATAGTTTTGTTTTCATCCAGGAGTATCTGGACAAATTGTTGTGTATTTTGGGTGAAATTTATCCAAAATAACCGTGAAAGTGGTTTTGGAGAAAAGCACAATGTTCCTGTTCGGCAAATGCATCCAATGTCATGTTTACAAATAAAAATATCATGTTTTCTCAGGTTTCTGAAGCTTTCTTCCTAGAAAACTCGAATGTGTGGAGGATTTGACTCCAGGTGGAACCAATTAGCATTTGCCAGCAGAAAATAAAAAGGGTCCTGCTAAAATGCACTCAAAACCTTAAAATCCATAGAGAATATCCAGAAAACACAAACACACACAGAGGCTGTAGCAAGATCTGGGATTGAGATAGACACAACACACCAGATAGTTTTGTTTTCATCCAGGAGTATCTGGACAAATTGTTGTGGATTTCCGGTGAAATTTAACCAAAAATCACCGTGAAAGAGGTTTTGGAGAAAAGCACAATCTTCCTGTTCGGCAAATGCATCCAATGTCATGTTTACAGAAAGAAGTATCATGTTTTCTCAGGTTTCTGAAGCTTTCTTCCTAGAAAACTCGAATGTGTGGAGTATTTGACTCCAGGTGGAACCAATTAGCTTTTCGCAGCTAAAAACAAAAACTTACATGCTAAAATGCATTCAAAACCTTAAAGTCCATAGAGAATGTCCAGAAAACACAAACAAACAAAGAGGCTGTAGCAAGATCTGGGATTGAGATAGCCACAACACACCAGATAGTTTTGTTTGCATCCAGGAGTATCCAGAATAATTGTTGTGGATTTCCGGTGAAATTTAACTAAAAATCACCGTGAAAGTGGTTTTGGAGAACATCACAATCTTCCTGTTCGGAAAATGCATCCAATGTCATGTTTACAAATACACATATCATGTTTTCTCAGATTTCTGAAGCTTTCTTCCTAGAAAACTCGAATGTGTGGAGTATTTGACTCCAGGTGGAACCAATTAGCGTTTGCCAGCAGAAAACAAACAGGGTCCTGCTAAAATGCAATCAAAACCTTAAAGTCCATAGAGAATATCCAGAAAACACAAACACACACAGAGGCTGTAGCAAGATCTGTGATTGACATTGCGACAAATCACCAGATAGCTTTTGGTTTTCATCCAGGAGTATCTGGACAAATTGTTGTGGATTTTGGGTGAAATTTAACCAAAAATCACCGTGAAAGTGGTTTTGGAGAATACCACAATCATCCTGTTTGGCAAATGCATCCAATGTCATGTTTACAAAGAAAAATATCTTGTTTTCTCAGGTTTCTGAAGCTTTCTTCCTAGAAAACTCGAATGTGTGGAGTATTTGACTCCAGGTGGAACCAATTAGGTTTTGGCAGCTAAAAACAAAAACTTATATGCTAAAATGCCATCAAAACCTTAAAGTCCATAGAGAATGTCCAGAAAACACAAACACACACAGAGGCTGTAGCAAGATCTGGGATTGAGATAGCCACAACACACCAGATAGTTTTGTTTTCATACAGGAGTATCTGGACAAATTGTTGTGGATTTCGGGTGAAATTTAACCAAAAATCACCGTGAAAGTGGTTTTGGAGAAAAGCACAATCTTCCTGTTCGGCAAATGCATCCAATGTCATGTTTACAGAAAGAAATATCATGTTTACTCAGGTTTCTGAAGCTTTCTTCCTAGAAAACTCGAATGTGTGGAGGATTTGACTCCAGGTGGAACCAATTAGCGTTTGCCAGCAGAAAACAAAAAGGGTCCTGCTAAAATGCACTCCAAACCTTAAAGTCCATAGAGAATATCCAGAAAACACAAACACACACAGAGGCTGTAGCAAGATCTGGGATTGAGATAGCCACAACACACCAGATAGTTTTGTTTTCATCCAGGAGTATCTGGACAAATTGTTGTGGATTTCCGGTGAAATTTAACCAAAAATCACCGTGAAAGAGGTTTTGGAGAAAAGCACAATCTTCCTGTTCGGCAAATGCATCCAATGTCATGTTTACAGAAAGAAGTATCATGTTTTCTCAGGTTTCTGAAGCTTTCTTCCTAGAAAACTCGAATGTGTGGAGTATTTGACTCCAGGTGGAACCAATTAGCTTTTCGCAGCTAAAAACAAAAACTTACATGCTAAAATGCATTCAAAACCTTAAAGTCCATAGAGAATGTCCAGAAAACTCAAACAAACCAAGAGGCTGTAGCAAGATCTGGGATTGAGATAGCCACAACACACCAGATAGTTTTGTTTGCATCCAGGAGTATCCAGAATAATTGTTGTGGATTTCCGGTGAAATTTAACCAAAAATCACCGTGAAAGTGGTTTTGGAGAACATCACAATCTTCCTGTTCGGAAAATGCATCCAATGTCATGTTTACAAATACACATATCATGTTTTCTCAGATTTCTGAAGCTTTCTTCCTAGAAAACTCGAATGTGTGGAGTATTTGACTCCAGGTGGAACCAATTAGCGTTTGCCAGCAGAAAACAAACAGGGTCCTGCTAAAATGCAATCAAAACCTTAAAGTCCATAGAGAATATCCAGAAAACACAAACACACACAGAGGCTGTAGCAAGATCTGTGATTGACATAGCTACAAATCACCAGATAGCTTTTGGTTTTCATCCAGGAGTATCTGGACAAATTGTTGTGGATTTCGGGTGAAATTTAACCAAAAATCACCGTGAAAGTGGTTTTGGAGAAAAGCACAATCTTCCTGTTCGGCAAATGCATCCAATGTCATGTTTACGAATAAAAATATCATATTTTCTCAGGTTTCTGAAGCTTTCTTCCTAAAAAACTCGAATGTGTGGAGTATTTGACTCCAGGTGGAACCAATTAGCGTTTGGCAGCTAAAAACAAAAACTTACATGCTAAAATGCATTCAAAACCGTAAAGTCCATAGAGAATGTCCAGAAAACACAAACAAACAAAGAGGCTGTGGCAAGATCTGGGATTGAGATAGCCACAACACACCAGATAGTTTTGTTTTCATCCAGGAGTATCTGGACAAATTGTTGTGGATTTCGGATGAAATTTAACCAAAAATCTCTGTGAAAGTGGTTTTGGAGAAAAGCACAATCATCCGGTTCGGGAAATGTATCCAATGTCATGTTTACAAATAAAAATATCATGTTTTCTCAGGTTTCTGAAGCTTTCTTCCTAGAAAACTCGAATGTGTGGAGGATTTGACTCCAGGTGGAACCAATTAGCGTTTGCCAGCAGAAAACAAAAAGGGTCCTGCTAAAATGCATTCAAAACCATAAAGTCCATAGAGAATATCCAGAAAACACAAACACACACAGAGGCTGTAGCATGATCTGGGATTGAGATAGCCACAACACACCAGATAGTTTTCTTTTCATCCAGGAGTATCTGGACAAATTGTTGTGTATTTTGGTTGAAATTTAACCAAAATCACCGTGAAAGTGGTTTTGGAGAAAAGCACAATGTTCCTGTTCGGCAAAAGCATCCAATGTCATGTTTACAAATAAAAATATCATGTTTTCTCAGGTTTCTGAAGCTTTCTTCCTAGAAAACTCGAATGTGTGGAGTATTTGACTCCAGGTGGAACCAATTAGCGTTCGCCAGCAGAAAACAAAATGGGTCCTGGTAAAATGCATTCCAAACCTTAAAGTCCATAGAGAATATCCAGAAAACACAAACACACACAGAGGCTGTAGCATGATCTGGGATTGAGATAGCTACAAATCAGCAGATAGCTTTTTGTTTTCATCCAGGAGTATCTGGACAAATTGTTGTGGATTTCGGGTGAAATTTAACCAAAAATCACCGTGAAAGAGGTTTTGGAGAAAATCACAAACTTCCTGTTCCGCAAATGCATCCAATGTCATGTTTACAGAAAGAAATATCATGTTTTCTCAGGTTTCTGAAGCTTTCTTCCTAGAAAACTCGAATGTGTGGAGTATTTGACTCCAGGTGGAACCAATTAGATTTTGGCAGCTAAAAACAAAAACTTACATGCTAAAATGCATTCAAAACCTTAAAGTCCATAGAGAATGTCCAGAAAACACAAACACAGAAGTTGTAGCAAGATCTGGGATTGAGATAGCCACAACACACCAGATAGTTTTGTTTTCATCCAGGAGTATCTGGACAAATTGTTGTGGATTTCAGGTGAAATTTAACCAAAAATCACCGTGAAAGTGGTTTCGGAGAAAAGCACAAACATGCTGTTCGGCAAATGAATCCAATGTCATGTTTACAGAAAGAAATATCATGTTTCTTAGGTTTCTGAAGCTTTCTTACTAGAAAACTCGAATGTGTGGAGTATTTGACTCCAGGTGGAACCAATTAGCGTTTTCCAGCAGAAAACAAAAAGGGTCCTGCTAAAATGCATTCAAAACCTTAAAGTCCATAGAGAATATCCAGAAAACACAAACACACACAGAGGCTGTAGCATGATCTGGAATTGAGATAGCCACAACACACCAGATAGTTTTGTTTTCATCCAGGAGTATCTGGACAAATTGTTGTGTATTTTGGGTGAAATTTATCCAAAATAACCGTGAAAGTGGTTTTGGAGAAAAGCACAATGTTCCTGTTCGGCAAATGCATCCAATGTCATGTTTACAAATAAAAATATCATGTTTTGTCAGGTTTCTGAAGCTTTCTTCCTAGAAAACTCGAATGTGTGGAGGATTTGACTCCAGGTGGAACCAATTAGCGTTTGCCAGCAGAAAACAAAAAGGGTCCTGCTAAAATGCACTCAAAACCTTAAAGTCCATAGAGAATATCCAGAAAACACAAACACACACAGAGGCTGTAGCAAGATCTGGGATTGAGATAGCCACAACACACCAGATAGTTTTGTTTTCATCCAGGAGTATCTGCACAAATTGTTGTGGATTTCCGGTGAAATTTAACCAAAAATCACCGTGAAAGAGGTTTTGGAGAAAAGCACAATCTTCCTGTTCGGCAAATGCATCCAATGTCATGTTGACAGAAAGAAGTATCATGTTTCTCAGGTTTCTGAAGCTTTCTTTCTAGAAAACTCGAATGTGTGGAGTATTTGACTCCAGGTGGAACAAATTAGCTTTTGGCAGCTAAAAAGAAAAACTTACATGCTAAAATGCATTCAAAACCTTAAAGTCCATAGAGAATGTCCAGAAAACTCAAACAAACCAAGAGGCTGTAGCAAGATCTGGGATTGAGATAGCCACAACACACCAGATAGTTTTGTTTGCATCCAGGAGTATCCAGAATAATTGTTGTGGATTTCCGGTGAAATTTAACCAAAAATCACCGTGAAAGTGCTTTTGGAGAACATCACAATCTTCCTGTTCGGAAAATGCATCCAATGTCATGTTTACAAATACACATATCATGTTTTCTCAGATTTCTGAAGCTTTCTTCCTAGAAAACTCGAATGTGTGGAGTATTTGACTCCAGGTAGAACCAATTAGCGTTTGCCAGCAGAAAACAAACAGGGTCCTGCTAAAATGCACTCAAAACCTTAAAGTCCATAGAGAATATCCAGAAAACACAAACACACACAGAGGCTGTAGCAAGATCTGTGATTGACATTGCGACAAATCACCAGATAGCTTTTGGTTTTCATCCAGGAGTATCTGGACAAATTGTTGTGGATTTTGGGGGAAATTTAACCAAAAATCACCGTGAAAGTGGTTTTGGAGAATACCACAATCATCCTGTTTGGCAAATGCATCCAATGTCATGTTTACAAAGAAAAATATCTTGTTTTCTCAGGTTTCTGAAGCTTTCTTCCTAGAAAACTCGAATGTGTGGAGTATTTGACTCCAGGTGGAACCAATTAGCTTTTGGCAGCTAAAAAAAAAAACTTACATGCTAAAATGCCATCAAAAACTTAAAGTCCATAGAGAATGTCCAGAAAACACAAACACACACAGAGGCTGTAGCAAGATCTGGGATTGAGATAGCCACAACACACCAGATAGTTTTGTTTTCATCCAGGAGTATCTGGACAAATTGTTGTGGATTTCGGGTGAAATTTAACCAAAAATCACCATGAAAGTGGTTTTGGAGAAAAGCACAATCTTCCTGTTCGGCAAATGCATCCAATGTCATGTTTACAGAAAGAAGTATCATGTTTTCTCAGGTCTCTGAAGCTTTCTTCCTAGAAAACTCGAATGTGTGGAGTATTTGACTCCAGGTGGAACCAATTAGCTTTTTTCAGCTAAAAACAAAAACTTACATGCTAAAATGCATTCAAAACCGTAAAGTCCATAGAGAATGTCCAGAAAACACAAACACACACAGAGGCTGTAGCAAGATATGGGATTGAGATAGCCACAACACACCAGATAGTTTTCTTTTCATCCAGGAGTATCTGGACAAATTGTTGTGTATTTTGGGTGAAATTTAACGAAAAATCACCGTGAAAGTGGTTTTGGAGAAATCACAATCTTGCTGTTCGGCAAATGCATCGAATGTCATGTTTACAAATACAAATATCATGTTTTCTCTGGTTTCTGAAGCTTTCTTCCTAGAAAACTCGAATGTGTGGAGTATTTGACTCCAGGTAACCAATCAGCCTTTGCCAGCAGAAAACAAAAAGGGACCTGTTAAAATGCATTCAAAACCTTAAAGTCCATAGAGAATATCCAGAAAACACAAACACACACAGAGGCTGTAGCAAGATCTGGGATTGAGATACCTACAATTCACCAGATAGTTTTGTTTTACTCATTAGTATCTGGACAAATTGTTGTGGATTTCGGGTGAAATTTAACCAAAAATCACCGTGAATGTGGTTTTGCAGAAGATCACAATCTTCCTGTTTGGCAAATGCATCCAATGTCATGTTTACAGAAAGAAATATCATGTTTTCTCAGGTTTCTGAAGCTTTCTTCCTAAAAAACTCGAATGTGTGGAGTATTTGACTCCAGGTGGAACCAATTAGATTTTGGCAGCCAAAAACAAAAACTTACATGCTAAAATGCATTCAAAACCTTAAAGTCCATAGAGAATGTCCAGAAAACACAAACACAGAAGTTGTAGCAAGATCTGGGATTGAGATAGCCACAACACACCAGATAGTTTTGTTTTCATCCAGGAGTATCTGGACAAATTGTTGTGGATTTCAGGTGAAATTTAACCAAAAATCACCGTGAAAGTGGTTTCGGAGAACATCACAATCTTCCTGTTCAGCAAATGCATCCAATGTCATGTTTACAGAAAGAAATATCATGTTTCTTAGGTTTCTGAAGCTTTCTTACTAGAAAACTCGAATGTGTGGAGTATTTGACTCCAGGTGGAACCAATTAGCGTTTGCCAGCAGAAAACAAAAAGGGTCCTGCTAAAATGCATTCAAAATCTTAAAGTCCATAGAGAATATCCAGAAAACACAAACACACACAGAGGCTGTAGCAAGATCTGTGATTGACATAGCGACAAATCACCAGATAGCTTTTGGTTTTCATCCAGGAGTATCAGGACAAATTGTTGTGGATTTTGGGTGAAATTTAACCAAAAATCAGCGTGAAAGTGGTTTTGGAGAAAAGCACAATGTTCCTGTTCGGCAAATGCATCCAATGTCATGTTTACAAATAAAAATATCATGTTTTCTCAGGTTTCTGAAGCTTTCTTCCTAGAAAACTCGAATGTGTGGAGGATTTGACTCCAGGTGGAACGAATTAGCGTTTGCCAGCAGAAAACAAACAGGGTCCTGCTAAAATGCAATCAAAACCTTAAAGTCCATAGAGAATATCCAGAAAACACAAACACACACAGAGGCTGTAGCAAGATCTGGGATTGAGATAGCCACAACACACCAGATAGTTTTGTTTTCATCCAGGAGTATCTGGACAAATTGTTCTGGATTTCCGGTGAAATTTAACCAAAAATCACTGTGAAAGTGGTTTGGAGAAAAGCACAATGTTCCTGTTCTGCAAATGCATCCAATGTCATGTTTACAAATAAAAATATCATGTTTTCTCAGGTTTCTGAAGCTTTCTTCCTAGAAAACTCGAATGTGTGGAGTATTTGACTCCAGGTGGAACCAATTAGCGTTTGCCAGCAGAAAACAAACAGGGTCCTGCTAAAATGCATTCAAAACCTTAAAGTCCATAGAGAATATCCAGAAAACACAAACACACACAGAGGCTGTAGCAAGATCTGTGATTGACATAGCGACAAATCACCAGATAGTTTTGTTTTCATCCAGGAGTATCTGGACAAATTGTTCTGGATTTCGGGTGAAATTTAACCAAAAATCACCGTGAAAGTGGTATTGGAGAAAAGCACAATCATCCTGTTCAGCAAATGCATCCAATGTCATGTTTACAGAAAGAAATATCATCTTTTCTCAGGTTTCTGAAGCTTTCTTCCTAAAAAACTCGAATGTGTGGAGTATTTGACTCCAGGTGGAACCAATTAGCGTTTGGCAGCTAAAAACAAAAACTTACATGCTAAAATGCATTCAAAACCGTAAAGTCCATAGAGAATGTCCAGAAAACACAAACAAACAAAGAGGCTGTGGCAAGATCTGGGATTGAGATAGCCACAACACACCAGATAGTTTTGTTTTCATCCAGGAGTATCTGGACAAATTGTTGTGGATTTCGGGTGAAATTTAACCAAAAATCACCATGAAAGTGGTTTTCGAGAAAAGCACAATCTTCCTGTTCAGCAAATGCATCCAATGTCATGTTTACAGAAAGAAATATCATGTTTACTCAGGTTTCTGAAGCTTTCTTCCTAGAAAACTCGAATGTGTGGAGTATTTGACTCCAGGTGGAACCAATTAGCTTTTTTCAGCTAAAAACAAAAACTTACATGCTAAAATGCATTCAAAACCTTAAAGTCCATAGAGAATGTCCAGAAAACTCAAACAAACCAAGAGGCTGTAGCAAGATCTGGGATTGACATAGCGACAAATCACCAGATAGTTTTGTTTGCATCCAGGAGTATCCAGACTAATTGTTGTGGATTTCCGGTGAAATTTAACCAAAAATCACCGTGAAAGTGGTTTTGGAGAACATCACAATCTTCCTGTTCGGAAAATGCATCCAATGTCATGTTTACAAATACACATATCATGTTTTCTCAGATTTCTGAAGCTTTCTTCCTAGAAAACTCGAATGTGTGGAGTATTTGACTCCAGGTGGAACCAATTAGCGTTTGCCAGCAGAAAACAAACAGGGTCCTGCTAAAATGCAATCAAAACCTTAAAGTCCATAGAGAATATCCAGAAAACACAAACACACACAGAGGCTGTAGCAAGATCTGTGATTGACATAGCGACAAATCACCAGATAGCTTTTGGTTTTCATCCAGGAGTATCTGGACAAATTGTTGTGGATTTCCGGTGAAATTTAACCAAAAATCACCGTGAAAGTGGTTTTCAAGAAAAGCACAATCTTCCTGTTCGGCAAATGCATCCAATGTCATGTTTACGAATAAAAATATCATATTTTCTCAGGTTTCTGAAGCTTTCTTCCTAAAAAACTCGAATGTGTGGAGTATTTGACTCCAGGTGGAACCAATTAGCGTTTGGCAGCTAAAAACAAAAACTTACATGCTAAAATGCATTCAAAACCGTAAAGTCCATAGAGAATGTCCAGAAAACACAAACAAACAAAGAGGCTGTAGCAAGATCTGGGATTGAGATAGCCACAACACACCAGATAGTTTTGTTTTCATCCAGGAGTATCTGGACAAATTGTTGTGGATTTCGGGTGAAATTTAACCAAAAATCACCATGAAAGTGGTTTTCGAGAAAAGCACAATCTTCCTGTTCGGCAAATGCATCCAATGTCATGGTTACAGAAAGAAATATCATGTTTTCTCAGGTTTCTGAAGCTTTCTTCCTAGAAAACTCGAATGTGTGGAGGATTTGACTCCAGGTGGAACCAATTAGCTTTTGGCAGTTGAAAACAAAAACTTACATGCTAAAATGCATTCAAAACCTTAAAGTCCATAGAGAATGTCCAGAAAACACAAACACACACAGAGGCTGTAGCAAGATCTGGGATTGAGATAGCCACAACACACCAGATAGTTTTGTTTTCATCCAGGAGTATCTGGACTAATTGTTGTGGATTTTGGGTGAAATTTAACCAAAAATCACCGTGAAAGTGGTTTTGGAGAAAATCACAATCTTCCTGTTCGGCAAATGCATCCAATGTCATGTTGACAGAAAGAAATATCATGTTTCTTAGGTTTCTGAAGCTTTCTTACTAGAAAACTCGAATGTGTGGAGTATTTGATTCAAGGTGGAACCAATTAGCGTTTGCCAGCCAGCAGAAAACAAAAAGGGTCCTGCTAAAACGCATTCAAAACCTTAAAGTCCATAGAGAATATCCAGAAAACACAAACACACACAGAGGCTGTAGCATGATCTGGAATTGAGATAGCCACAACACACCAGATAGTTTTCTTTTCATCCAGGAGTATCTGGACAAATTGTTGTGTATTTTGGGTGAAATTTATCCAAAATAACCGTGAAAGTGGTTTTGGAGAAAAGCACAATGTTCCTGTTCCGCAAATGCATCCAATGTCATGTTTACAAATAAAAATATCATGTTTTCTCAGGTTTCTGAAGCTTTCTTCCTAGAAAACTCGAATGTGTGGAGTATTTGACTCCAGGTGGAACCAATTAGCGTTTGCCAGCAGAAAACAAAAAGGGTCCGGCTAAAATGCACTCAAAACCTTAAAGTCCATAGAGAATATCCAGAAAACGCAAACACACACTGAGGCTGTAGCAAGATCTGTGATTGACATAGCGACAAATCACCAGATAGTTTTGTTTTCATCCAGGAGTATCTGGACAAATTGTGGTGGATTTCGGGTGAAATTTAACCAAAAATCACCGTGAAAGAGGTTTTGGAGAAAAGCACAATCTTCCTGTTCGGTAAATGCATCCAATGTCATGTTGACAGAAAGAAATATCATGTTTTGTCAGGTTTCTGAAGCTTTCTTCCTAGAAAACTCGAATGTGTGGAGTATTTGACTCCAGGTGGAACCAATTAGCGTTTGGCAGCAGAAAACAAAAAGGGTCCTGCTAAAAGGCATTCAAAACCTTAAAGTCCAGAGAGAATGTCCAGAAAACACAAACAAACAAAGAGGCTGTAGCAAGATCTGGGATTGAGATAGCCACAACACACCAGATAGTTTTGTTTTCATCCAGGAGTATCTGGACAAATTGTTGTGGATTTCGGGTGAAATTTAACCAAAAATCACCATGAAAGTGGTTTTCGAGAAAAGCACAATCTTCCTGTTCAGCAAATGCATCCAATGTCATGTTTACAGAAAGAAATATCATGTTTACTCAGGTTTCTGAAGCTTTCTTCCTAGAAAACTCGAATGTGTGGAGTATTTGACTCCAGGTGGAACCAATTAGCTTTTTTCAGCTAAAAACAAAAACTTACATGCTAAAATGCATTCAAAACCGTAAAGTCCATAGAGAATGTCCAGAAAACTCAAACAAACCAAGAGGCTGTAGCAAGATCTGGGATTGAGATAGCCACAACACACCAGATAGTTTTGTTTTCATCCAGGAGTATCTGGACAAATTGTTGTGGATTTCCGGTGAAATTTAACCAAAAATCACCGTGAAAGTGGTTTTGGAGAAAATCACAATCTTCCTGTTCGGAAAATGCATCCAATGTCATGTTTACAAATACAAATATCATGTTTTCTCAGATTTCTGAAGCTTTCTTCCTAGAAAACTCGAATGTGTGGAGTATTTGACTCCAGGTGGAACCAATTAGCGTTTGCCAGCAGAAAACAAACAGGGTCCTGCTAAAATGCAATCAAAACCTTAAAGTCCATAGAGAATATCCAGAAAACACAAACACACACAGAGGCTGTAGCAAGATCTGGGATTGACATAGCGACAAATCACCAGATAGCTTTTGGTTTTCACCCAGGAGTATTTGGACAAATTGTGGTGGATTTTGGGTGAAATTTAACCAAAAATCACCGTGAAAGTGGTTTTCGAGAAAAGCACAATCTTCCTGTTCGGCAAATGCATCCAATGTCATGGTTACAGAAAGAAATATCATGTTTTCTCAGGTTTCTGAAGCTTTCTTCCTAGAAAACTCGAATGTGTGGAGGATTTGACTCCAGGTGGAACCAATTAGCTTTTGGCAGTTAAAAACAAAAACTTACATGCTAAAATGCATTCAAAACCTTAAAGTTAATAGAGAATATCCAGAAAACACAAACACACACAGAGGCTGTAGCAAGATCTGTGATTGACATAGCGACAAATCACCAGATAGTTTTGTTTTCATCCAGGAGTATCTGGACAAATTGTGGTGGATTTCGGATGAAATTTAACCAAAAATCACCGTGAAAGAGGTTTTGGAGAAAAGCACAATCTTCCTGTTCGGCAAATGCATCCAATGTCATGTTGACAGAAAGAAATATCATGTTTTGTCAGGTTTCTGAAGCTTTCTTCCTAGAAAACTCGAATGTGTGGAGTATTTGACTCCAGGTGGAACCAATTAGCGTTTGGCAGCAGAAAACAAAAAGGGTCCTGCTAAAAGGCATTCAAAACCTTAAAGTCCAGAGAGAATATCCAGAAAACACAAACACACACAGAGGCTGTAGCAAGATCTGGGATTGAGATAGCCACAACACACCAGATAGTTTTGTTATCATCCAGGTGTATCTGGACAAATTGTTGTGGATTTCGGGTGAAATTTAACCAAAAATCACCGTGAGAGAGGTTTTGGAGAAATCACAAACTTCCTGTTCCGCAAATGCATCCAATGTCATGTTTACAGAAAGAAATATTATGTTTTCTCAGGTTTCTGAAGCTTTCTTCCTAGAAAACTCGAATGTGTGGAGTATTTGACTCCAGGTGGAACCAATTAGCTTTTGGCAGCTAAAAACAAAACCTTACAAACAAAAATGCATTCAAAACCTTAAAGTCCATAGAGAATGTCCAGAAAACACAAACACAGAAGTTGTAGCAAGATCTGGGATTGAGATAGCCACAACACACCAGATAGTTTTGTTTTCATCCAGGAGTATCTGGACAAATTGTTGTGGATTTCTGGTGAAATTTAACCAAAAATCACCGTGAAAGTGGTTTCGGAGAAAAGCACAAACATGCTGTTCGGCAAATGAATCCAATGTCATGTTTACAGAAAGAAATATCATGTTTCTTAGGTTTCTGAAGCTTTCTTACTAGAAAACTCGAATGTGTGGAGTATTTGACTCAAGGTGGAACCAATTAGCGTTTGCCAGCAGAAAACAAAAAGGGTCCTGCTAAAATGCATTCAAAACCTTAAAGTCCATAGAGAATATCCAGAAAACACAAACACACACAGAGGCTGTAGCATGATCTGGAATTGAGATAGCCACAACACACCAGATAGTTTTCTTTTCATCCAGGAGTATCTGGACAAATTGTTGTGTATTTTGGGTGAAATTTAACCAAAAAATCACCGTGAAAGTGGTTTTGGAGAAAAGCACAATGTTCCTGTTCGGCAAATGCATCCAATGTCATGTTTACCAATAAAAATATAATGTTTTCTCAGGTTTCTGAAGCTTTCTTCCTAGAAAACTCGAATGTGTGGAGTATTTGACTCCAGGTGGAACCAATTAGCGTTTGCCAGCAGAAAACAAAAAGGGTCCTGCTAAAATGCACTCAAAACCTTAAAGTCCATAGAGAATATCCAGAAAACACAAACACACACAGAGGCTGTAGCAAGATCTGTGATTGACATAGCGACAAATCACCAGATAGTTTTGTTTTCATCCAGGAGTATCTGGACAAATTGTTGTGGATTTCAGGTGAAATTTAACCAAAAATCACCGTGAAAGAGGTTTTGGAGAAAAGCACAATCTTCCTGTTCGGCAAATGCATCCAATGTCATGTTTACAGAAAGAAATATCATGTTTTCTCAGGTTTCTGAAGCTTTCTTCCTAGAAAACTCGAATGTGTGGAGTATTTGACTCCAGGTGGAACCAATTAGCGTTTGGCAGCAGAAAACAAAAAGGGTCCTGCTAAAAGGCATTCAAAACCGTAAAGTCCATAGAGAATGTCCAGAAAACACAAACAAATAAAGAGGCTGTAGCAAGATCTGGGATTGAGATAGCCACAACACACCAGATAGTTTTGTTTTCATCCAGGAGTATCTGGACAAATTGTTGTGGATTTCCGGTGAAATTTAACCAAAAATCACCGTGAAAGTGGTTTTGGAGAAAAGCACAATCTTCCTGTTCGGCAAATGCATCCAATGTCATGTTTACGAATAAAAATATCATATTTTCTCAGGTTTCTGAAGCTTTCTTCCTAAAAAACTCGAATGTGTGGAGTATTTGACTCCAGGTGGAACCAATTAGCGTTTGGCAGCTAAAAACAAAAACTTACATGCTAAAATGCATTCAAAACCGTAAAGTCCATAGAGAATGTCCAGAAAACACAAACAAACAAAGAGGCTGTAGCAAGATCTGGGATTGAGATAGCCACAACACACCAGATAGTTTTGTTTTCATCCAGGAGTATCTGCACAAATTGTTGTGGATTTCGGGTGAAATTTAACCAAAAATCACCATGAAAGTGGTTTTCGAGAAAAGCACAATCTTCCTGTTCAGCAAATGCATCCAATGTCATGTTTACAGAAAGAAATATCATGTTTACTCAGGTTTCTGAAGCTTTCTTCCTAGAAAACTCGAATGTGTGGAGTATTTGACTCCAGGTGGAACCAATTAGCTTTTTTCAGCTAAAAGCAAAAACTTACATGCTAAAATGCATTCAAAACCTTAAAGTCCATAGAGAATGTCCAGAAAACTCAAACAAACCAAGAGGCTGTAGCAAGATCTGGGATTGAGATAGGAACAACACACCAGATAGTTTTGTTTGCATCCAGGAGTATCCAGACTAATTGTTGTGGATTTCCGGTGAAATTTAACCAAAAATCACCGTGAAAGTGGTTTTGGAGAAAATCACAATCTTCCTGTTCGGAAAATGCATCCAATGTCATGTTTACAAATACAAATATCATGTTTTCTCAGATTTCTGAAGCTTTCTTCCTAGAAAACTCGAATGTGTGGAGTATTTGACTCCAGGTGGAACCAATTAGCGTTTGCCAGCAGAAAACAAACAGGGTCCTGCTAAAATGCAATCAAAACCTTAAAGTCCATAGAGAATATCCAGAAAACACAAACACACACAGAGGCTGTAGCAAGATCTGTGATTGACATAGCGACAAATCACCAGATAGCTTTTGGTTTTCATCCAGGAGTATCTGGACAAATTGTTGTGGATTTCCGGTGAAATTTAACCAAAAATCACCGTGAAAGTGGTTTTGGAGAAAAGCACAATCTTCCTGTTCGGCAAATGCATCCAATGTCATGTTTACGAATAAAAATATCATGTTTTCTCAGGTTTCTGAAGCTTTCTTCCTAAAAAACTCGAAGGTGTGGAGTATTTGACTCCAGGTGGAACCAATTAGCGTTTGGCAGCTAAAAACAAAAACTTACATGCTAAAATGCATTCAAAACCGTAAAGTCCATAGAGAATGTCCAGAAAACACAAACAAACAAAGAGGCTGTAGCAAGATCTGGGATTGAGATAGCCACAACACACCAGATAGTTTTGTTTTCATCCAGGAGTATCTGGACAAATTGTTGTGGATTTCGGGTGAAATTTAACCAAAAATCACCATGAAAGTGGTTTTCGAGAAAAGCACAATCTTCCTGTTCAGCAAATGCATCCAATGTCATGTTTACAGAAAGAAATATCATGTTTACTCAGGTTTCTGAAGCTTTCTTCCTAGAAAACTCGAATGTGTGGAGTATTTGACTCCAGGTGGAACCAATTAGCTTTTTTCAGCTAAAAGCAAAAACTTACATGCTAAAATGCATTCAAAACCTTAAAGTCCATAGAGAATGTCCAGAAAACTCAAACAAACCAAGAGGCTGTAGCAAGATCTGGGATTGAGATAGCCACAACACACCAGATAGTTTTGTTTGCATCCAGGAGTATCCAGACTAATTGTTGTGGATTTCCGGTGAAATTTAACCCAAAATCACCGTGAAAGAGGTTTTGGAGAAAAGCACAATCTTCCTGTTCGGCAAATGCATCCAATGTCATGTTTACAGAAAGAAATATCATGTTTTCTCAGGTTTCTGAAGCTTTCTTCCTAGAAAACTCGAATGTGTGGAGTATTTGACTCCAGGTGGAACTAATTAGCGTTTGGCAGCTAAAAACAAAAACTTACATGCTAAAATGCATTCAAAACCGTAAAGTCCATAGAGAATGTCCAGAAAACACAAACAAACAAAGAGGCTGTAGCAAGATCTGGGATTGGGATAGCCACAACACACCAGATAGTTTTGTTTTCATCCAGGAGTATCTGGACAAATTGTTGTGGATTTCCGGTGAAATTTAACCAAAAATCACCGTGAAAGAGGTTTTGGAGAAAAGCACAATCTTCCTGTTCGGCAAATGCATCCAATGTCATGTTTACAGAAAGAAGTATCATGTTTTCTCAGGTTTCTGAAGCTTTCTTCCTAGAAAACTCGAATGTGTGGAGTATTTGACTCCAGGTGGAACCAATTAGCTTTTCGCAGCTAAAAACAAAAACTTACATGCTAAAATGCATTCAAAACCTTAAAGTCCATAGAGAATGTCAGAACACTCAAACAAACCAAGAGGCTGTAGCAAGATCTGGGATTGAGATAGCCACAACAAACCAGATAGTTTTGTTTGCATCCAGGAGTATCCAGAATAATTGTTGTGGATTTCCGGTGAAATTTAACCAAAAATCACCGTGAAAGTGGTTTTGGAGAACATCACAATCTTCCTGTTCGGAAAATGCATCCAATGTCATGTTTACAAATACACATATCATGTTTTCTCAGATTTCTGAAGCTTTCTTCCTAGAAAACTCGAATGTGTGGAGTATTTGACTCCAGGTGGAACCAATTAGCGTTTGCCAGCAGAAAACAAACAGGGTCCTTCTAAAATGCAATCAAAACCTTAAAGTCCATAGAGAATATCCAGAAAACACAAACACACACAGAGGCTGTAGCAAGATCTGTGATTGACATAGCGACAAATCACCAGATAGCTTTTGGTTTTCATCCAGGAGTATCTGGACAAATTGTTGTGGATTTCCGGTGAAATTTAACCAAAAATCACCGTGAAAGTGGTTTTGGAGAAAAGCACAATCTTCCTGTTCGGCAAATGCATCCAATGTCATGTTTACGAATAAAAATATCATATTTTCTCAGGTTTCTGAAGCTTTCTTCCTAAAAAACTCGAATGTGTGGAGTATTTGACTCCAGGTGGAACCAATTAGCGTTTGGCAGCTAAAAACAAAAACTTACATGCTAAAATGCATTCAAAACCGTAAAGTCCATAGAGAATGTCCAGAAAACACAAACACAGAAGTTGTAGCAAGATCTGGGATTGAGATAGCCACAACACACCAGATAGTTTTGTTTTCATCCAGGAGTATCTGGACAAATTGTTGTGGATTTCTGGTGAAATTTAACCAAAAATCACCGTGAAAGTGGTTTCGGAGAAAAGCACAAACATGCTGTTCGGCAAATGAATCCAATGTCATGTTTACAGAAAGAAATATCATGTTTCTTAGGTTTCTGAAGCTT